>NC_092866.1:61152266-61426874 GCF_032062135.1 Pyxicephalus adspersus | reverse complement strand
ATATATATATATACATTTTATAACACACTGCATGGATAAAAGGCTTTAAATAATATAAAATGTTTACAAGATAAAATAATTTTAAATCAATTTCAGGTACCCTCCTGTTAATAAATGGGAAAAGAATCTCAATACTGTAGCACTTCAGCTACTTTTGGATTTTCTATTACTTTCTGTACTGTAAACAGTCATCTCTGAATATATAAAGTATGAATCTCCCCATCAAGGACAGAGCAAGCAATACAAAGTTGACACAAGGTAGTATACCCCTTCTACATTCCATCTATAAAAGAATAGATTTACCTACACTTTAAAGCTGAGCATAAGCAACTATTGCCTAAATAGGGAGCCTTGTGCATTCCTATTTAAATCTCAGTGTTCTTTGTGAATTTTTCAGATTTTTGCAGTAGTCCACTGCGAAATTTCCCTGTATGGGAGCTTCCTGTAATAAAGACCAGTAACTGTCTCCATCATGGTGACTGGTCGTGTCTCCGCCCCTTCTGTAGCTTTCTGCAGGCCGCTGGTAATAGGTGGACCTGGAGGGCCCTCCCTCAGCTCTGCTGTCTGCACTGGCAATGTACATCACAATATTATATATTAATATATTAAAAATACAACACTTATAAGGTAATGTCTGGGTTTTCAAAGGCCTTTGGTTCACAAAAAATTGATTTTTATCCTTTGCAGTATATATGTTAATGATACTGCCTACCTACCATTGTTTTGCATTGGTGGAAATTGGTAGTAGTTGTTGCAGACATTAGAAGTACATTGCAGCTGTGGTTTTTCTAATGGGGTAAGTATCTCAGGCCCATTATATAAAACCACATCTCAAATAGTTACAACTTTAAAGTTATAACTGTGGTTATACTGTGCTGAAATTAAGTCTGGTCTTCAGCACTGTAAGCCTAAAGGGTTGTCCAGGAAGGATTCACGTTGCTCTACTGTTAAAGCTGCACTCCAGAGTTAAGTCCTTTGCACCTTTACAGTTGCTCCCCCTCTCAATTGCAATGGCCAATTTCTCCTTTATTTTCGGGGATGATTCTGTAGCAATGAAAACTTACAATATTACAATATTCCCCATTCCCACAGCCAATGGTGCTCTCCTCCACTGCTCAATGATCTGTGGGTGCGACTTCAGCATCCTCCCTCATAGGCTTGCACTGAATGTGAGTCGGCTGTCAGACGGGCCAGACAGCGAGTTTTAGGAAAAGTCCTAGGACCAGTCCTGTGCAGCGGAGGGGAGACCCAGCTGCTGCTCAAGAGATAGAAGAACATTTACTCCTCTTGTGTCATCTCCTAGACAAAATAAGCAATTGACTTTTGCAGTGAGGAGAAACTCGCTGCAAGGGTACCACATGAGCGCGGACAGGGTCTCTTTAAAGCACCCTGCAAAGTCCCCCCCCTTAAGTGGTAATAAAACCCTCTATTAAGAATCATGCATTTGATTTTCTGCTAAATAAACTTTTTGTGTTTTGTGTTTGTCTTTTGTGTTTTTCATGTGCTGTAAACAATTTAATTCAATCCGATTTTTGGAAGTGAATAAAGCCAAAGAAAGTTAAAAGAATTTGCTGTTCTCCCAAACTGTCATGAAATCCATTTTAAAATGAATTGTGTCATCCTAATTGTTTTCGTCCTTGCGACGTTCGTTTCCTCCGTTCAGAAGGTTTCTTTCACTCCAGAAACGGGCAGGCCGAGATCACACATCGGTGTGTGAAATAGCACATCTGTTAGTAGGAATTTAGCATGGAGAGGCTCCAGGTTCGGTGAGAGATCGGAGATGTGGGAATTTGGGGCTAGCTTAGGAATTCAGCATATTGTCAATGCAAATGTCATGTTCTGTTCTCGCGTTGGCTCATTTTCCAATTTTAGTGATCTGTTCTCATTTTCCCATCAGTTTTCTAACAGGTAATATCTTGCTAAACGTTCTTTTCCTTCTCTCGTCACTCACAGGAATGTATATCGCAGTGTTCCCGGAGACCCGTGATATCACATGTGTGTTTGCAATTTGAAACAATTTTTTGAAGAGCATTTAGTGTGATGATAAGATTAGCTATTTGAAAACGCATTTACACAGCAGATGTCTTGTGTTTACATTCATCGATTCCCCAAAATCTGTGTTTTGGGTTTTTAAGGGAAATTCCACTGCTTGTGAATACACCGTTATCCAGAATTTAGAGGAAATGTTAATTTAATAATTCTCTTGTAAACATTTTAAAACAGAATTAAACTTTGGGAATAAATTGGATGAACTCATTTTTTAATGAATTAAAAAGAAAAAGGTAAGCACCCTAAAAATGTGTGGAAGCTTTGGACCTGACCTTGTGGACTTGATGGTGAATTAGCAAACTTTGTGTTCCTTGCTGTTTAGAAGCCTGCATACACATGTTCAATAAATAATGTTGGAAATAATAATTTTCAGTGTCAGATGAAGAAATGAGCGATGTACACACAGCTGTTCTATGGGGAGGATAGGGGGGAGAACGTGCAAGTGAACCCCACTGCTCTTCTCCCTTCGTTTGTTTTGTGTTCGTGCTTAGTAGATCGCTCATGGATCTGTTGCGACAGATCCAGGAATGACGTCAGACGACCTCTGCGTGCATGTCAGATTTTTTCCGGGGACACCCCTGACCGTTCATATCCGGCAAGAATCATCTGACATGTGTACATGGTCTTTATCCATCGTCTTGTGAAGTTACTGGAAAGATTCACTGATTATTATAATGATTCAAATTAAAACACCAACATATTACGCAGCGCTGTACATTAAATAGGAGCCGTAAATATCGGCACAGGAGGAAGAGAGGATCCTTCCCATAAGAGCTTACAATCCGAGCTCTAACAATTTGTGCCATTTTCCTAGTTTACTGCCAGAGGATAAAGGTTGTAGCTGGGCCCGGTTCCGAGACTCCTGCCCCTTGTGGATGATTCTGCTCTGTTTGGTACCAGAGTCTGTTGCATTCTTCCCAAAGGCATTTCTGTTTTTCAGGTGAGTACCGCCAGGTTTCCAGAGACAATGGCCTTGATTTATTAAAGCTCTCCAAGGCTGGAGAGGATACACTTTGATCAGTGAAGCTGGGTGATACAGCAAACCTCAAATGGATTTCCTAAAAGTCATTAGCTATTGTTAGCAAATGTTTCCAATCCTGGACCAGATCCATTCCAGGTTTGCTGGATCACCCAACTTCACTGATGAAAGTGTATTTCCACCAGCCTTGGAGAGCTTTAATAAATCAGGGCTGATGAGCTCAATGACGATGTAGCCAATCACTTTTGGATATTGAATATCATTTTTTTGCTGCATACATGCTCAGGCTTCTTTTATTTTCATGAGCCCCACCGAACACCTCCTGTAATGAACCTCCTTAAACACTGCCACTTACCAGTAATGTTCAGTACTGACTTGTTATAGAGCATATGAATTGACCTACAAAGGAATGTGACCAGGCTGGGGGGTTGTAGTATACAGTCATGTTGTGATATTATATCAGATTAGCATATTTCAAATTTCCCTGGTGCTTGGAGCCCTGACCAGTCTGTCCCGGTGATTTACAACTTCCCATCTCCAGGCTGAAACGAGAGGAGGCGCACAGACAGGCACGTGCATACTCTTTATCCAGTTTTGCAGGAAATATCTATCATGACTTCAATTTACAGACGATTCTGGAGCAAGGCTCAAACTTCTACAGAAAATTATTCACTGTTGCTTCTAACCGTCGAAAGCTGACTACACACAAAATGTTGTTCATCAGTAAATAATTACACAGTGAAATGTGTGTGTGGTTTTGTACATTTCTGCAC
Organism: Pyxicephalus adspersus; assembly: GCF_032062135.1. Taxonomy (NCBI): domain Eukaryota; kingdom Metazoa; phylum Chordata; class Amphibia; order Anura; family Pyxicephalidae; genus Pyxicephalus; species Pyxicephalus adspersus. Next base: position 61,423,073 of record NC_092866.1, on the reverse strand, counting down.
AGCTAGCTTTTTTTTTGTCTAACATGCCCAATAAGCCTTTTCTGTTTTTTTTAATCTAAACTTGCAATAGTTGTGTTGCATGTGCCGGCTGTGCTTGCATTGGTGTAGTCAAATCAATGATATAAATTTCCTGGTATATTCAAATGAATCGTAACAAAGTTTTTTTTTTTAAATTACATCCATAATTTAAATAATTTAAATACAATTACAGTTTTACAATTACAAATACAATTACATTTTTTTTTTATTTTGCTTGTAGGAGAATTACAATTTTTAAAAAATTCAATCTAAAAACCAAAGCAAAGAGTCAATTATAAATAAAGAAGGAAGTGCTGGCAGATGTGGACAATTATGGTTTTAATGAGTTTGGATGCTTTCAGTGTCAGGATTCCACTTTCTGTTGTCATGTGGCTAAAACCGAAATTGGGAAATGTTTTTTAAAGACGCAATTCCAGAAAACCGTGAAAAAAATAATTGAATTTGCTAATACTATGCAGCAGAAATACATGATGTGACCAAATGTATGTAAACAACTCTCCTAATAATAATAATAATATTAATACACAGTATTTATATAGCGCCATCATATTACGCAGCGATGTACAAAGTCCATGTCCCTACCTCAGTCATATGTCTTTATTACAGTGTAAGGTCAATTTTCGCGGGGTAGCCAAATGATCTAACTGCATGTTTTTAGGATGTGGGAGGAAACCCCACAGAGTACCCAGAGGAAACCCACGCGGGGAGAACCTACAAACTCCATGCACATAGTGTCCTGGCTGAGATTCGAACATGGGACTTAGCACTGCAAAGGCCGGAGCTCTACCTTCTGATGCACCGTGCTGCTGTTATTGAATTCAAGTGTGTCCAATGGAAGTCACTGGTGATGATACTGAATTCAAAGACATTGTAGACAGTTGTGCTCTTCCAACGCTTTGGTAACACATTGATGAAGACCTTTTTCTGTTCCAGCATGACTGTTCTTATATACGCAAACTAGCTCCATAAAGACATGGTTGAACCAATTTGGCGTGAAGTAACTTGGATGGTCTCCAAGGATCTTGGACCTCAACCCTATTGAACACCTTTGAGATGTATTGGAATGCCTATTATATAATACTTATATTATGTATGTTTTTTTGAAAATAAAGTGACAATGAACACCAGTAAAAGAAAGGGTACAAAAGATCTCAAAACAGCTGAATAACAACACAAGATGATTACTAGTAAATCCCCCGGGAGCCCAGCTGAAACTAATCAATAAAAAAAGAAAAACCGTATAAGCCTCCAGAGCAATATAAAGACAATAGAAAAGAAACTGATAATAACAATATTGATAGGTAAACAAACAAGTGACCGATTATGCATTTACAATACATGCTTTATGGAAAATAAAAGTAAAGAAGTTGTTGCATAAGACTTAAATAGTCAATCTTTGATGCTCTAAGGCCACAAAGATAAGGAATACGGGGGACAGGAGGGAGGGACTTGGGGGAAACGGGGTAGAAGACTCTGAAAGAAATCTCTATAACCGAAAGGAAATATCTATTTAGTAGGATCTTTATTCCTCCCATGGATCCCAAGAAATAATAATTATGAACCAGGTCTTCTCATCCAACATCAGTGCCCAACTTTAATAATGCTATTTAGGCTGCATGGGCACAACCTTCCATACACCCTACTTTGGGTAAACTCTTCTTGGAGTGGTGGCTGGTATAGCCAAAAAGGGATGGGTGGACTCCATGTTGATGTCCATCAAGCTTCTATAAATAGGGTGGCCAGGTGACCACAAATAATGTACCTCAGCTCCACTGAATTAAAAAAAATGAATTCAGTGGTCTTTAAACAAAACTCATTCTCCAACCAAATGCAAATTCAGAAGAGCTCTAGGATGGGAACATGGGGCATCACAGCAATACCTTTGACTTGGCCAATGCTTCTTTTATGCATCTAAAGGCTTCACTTCCACTTATGCCTAGAGTGTGCCTTTAACATATCTTGAAGCCTGTGAGTCGAGAAACAATGAATTGACATTTAAAGGAATGTGTAAGCTGTGTAAGATCTGCGGGCACGGCAGTTTGTAAACAATTTAACAAATGTCATAGACAGATAAACAAGTGGAACAGTCCTCTAAGAATTCCTAACGATTTAGGGGAATTGGAGGAAGGGGGGGACTCTGTCTGCCTCTGCCAGGCATTTAATGCCTCGAGTAAATGTTTTCCGACTGCACATGTGGAGATCACGAAATGGGGATAATACGTTTTTTTGTGGTCACAGCTCTGTAATGCGTGGTTTGCGTTCAGCATCCCAAGTACTACCTAGGGGGCTCTACTTCCTAAAATAATGTTTATTATTTTGTAGGCAGAAGATTGTCAATACTTCCAATTTTTTTATTTCAATATTTTTGATGCTGCTTTTGGGCTACCGTGTTGCACTGCCGCCATTGCTGACAAAAGCATCGGTGGTAATTGTTCACCTGATTGCTTGGAAATGGACAATGGACAAACTTTGGAAGATGGCCGCCAGGTGGATATTAAACTTTTTTAGTTAACAATGGTTGGTATGCATCGTTTTCCACTTTTAGATACTGCTGAGAAGAGATTATATGTATTCACCATATCGTGTGGAAATTCTCAAAGTCATACCCAAGAAAAAAAAAAGTTTGAGCATGGAAATCAAAAACATTTCAACTGCAGCCACAAAAACACAAGATGATAAAATAGGTTTGCTACTTTACCCCTATTGTCTAGTTACTATTGGAAGGTGGGTTGGTGACCAAGATGTAGTTCCAAACTGCAGTAGAGCAGAGTTCTCCCCAGAATATTTTTTTAAGCTGGGTGGGAAGAAGTTGTAGGTAGTCTTTGTACTGTGACCCAACTTTTCAGTAATCAGTTAAAAACAGCCATGTGGTTACTGAAAAATGCCAGGTGGTGCACCCAGCTAAAAGGGGCTAGGGAGCATTGTAAAGAAAACTGTGGTCCTCTAAGATGGCTGTGGTGTGCAGGGGTTCCTAAATCCCATGACTGGATGAAGCAAATCAGACTTTATTTGCTGTGTTTGCATTTATCTTTTTGGTTGGATTTTAAGTTTAAAGTAAATGTGCACCCCAAAAAAAGATCTTCTCATCACTTATGATCTCAGCTATATTTCCACATACCATACCCTGGCTGTTCTCAGGTGGGTGATAACCTGCTAGCCACATTAATCTTGTCATCGTTTCTCCAAATTCATGAGCATTCAGAGGTGGTTTTGATTGGTTGTTGGCAGGTATTCTTTATCCTGCCCATTTGATCCTGCATATCTACGATGCTGCTTGTGGCGTCTGGCAGATTGCCACAGTTACATGCAGTTGTGAAATGATAACCATCCTGTTTCCCAAAGACAAAATCTGGAATTCTGGCATGTCAACAAGTATTTTTCTGTACTCGAAGGATTTTATAAGCATGAAACATGGAAAAATGTGCATGCAGTTACGTGCACTTCTTGCATTAAAAAAGTACATTTGACTATAAAAAAAAATTATAAATATCTTATATCTGCTTGGTGCCTGATACACGGAGGATCCAACATTTTGTTTTTTCAATGGCATCCTGATTAAAGAAATCATTGGATTGGTTGCTATGAAAAGGAACATTTACAACGGTTTTTCAGTTCATCGTTGGTATATATCTTACATATCAAAACGTTATTTAGAGTCTGTTCCTACTCTTTGTACTATGTAAGGGAAGCAATATTTTTAGAACCAGACTCTCATTTGCATCTGCTCAGACAATTAATAATGACCTTCTATCTGTCTGCCAGTATGAGACTTGTAGCCTAACTGATCCCTCATACACAGTTCCTTTTAAAGCAAATACAAGTGACCATTCTGTTATTCCGGTCCAAACCCCGACCCAGAATCCCGCACTATACTTAGACCGTACGCTCATTGTTTAATTATTGCTGCAGAGCTGTTTCCCAATCTCCGGGGCTGTTTTTGTAAGGAAACATAGCCGTCCATTGCTTGCCTCCTTCGGAAAATGCTAGCAGCCTGGCAATCATGCTGATCCTCATACATTTCTGCCCTGGGGCATGCATTCCAGTCAGAGCCTCACAGCTCGGAAGCAAGCATTTCGGAAGGTTAGGTCAAGGTCCATGAAAGTCTAAATAAATTTTCTTACAGATTTGTTTAATATAAATTTCACTCAGATTAGTTGCTGCAAAAAATGCAGAACTAAAACTTTTGCTTTAACTTTTCTTACCCCCTAGCCCCGGGATTAAAAACCTCTTTCAGGTTTTCTTTTACTGCCTTTGTACCAACTTTCAGGAGACAACCTCTCTTTTTGCCGTGCTGACTTGGCCGTCCTTGCTCCATAATAACCACCGCCATCTCCTTCCGCTCTGGGTGTTGGATCTTTGACCATCTTTCGAACTCTTGCGGATATGCTAAGGAGTTAATTTCAGCCCCAGCATCCCCGTTGGATGCCAGGATTCCCAGCATCTCCTCACATCCTGCAGTAAGCTATGCATGCACAGCTCAGGGACGAAGGATTGTGAACAGGCAGGTAAGCATGTTTTCTTTGCAGATTGGACACCACCTGTTCTCTTCTGCAATAAAAACTCTCCCTGCCCACAGTTTTGAAATGTGGAACTATAATTCCCGGAATGGGTATACATAGAAAATATTCAATTACTCCACTGACATCTGGCTAAAGCTATGTACAGACGTTCAATAATTGTTGATGGAAACGTTGGTGTTGGTGATCGTTTTCAGTGGCAGTAGAATGAGCATACTCTGTACAGACAGCACTGGTCTATGGACAGAGCATGGGGAAGAATGCACGAGAGGCGCCAAGCTGAATCCTCCCTATTGTAAACTATAGCAGTTGTTAGTGGTCTGAGACGATCGCTGAAAATCTGTAGTTTTTACAAGTCTCGAGATGAGATTTCCTTATTTTTAGAGATATTTCCTGTTGTGTCTAAAAAGCAAAAAATTATGCTGATGCCTCCCCAATGGAAGTGAAAAACACCTATTTAGGCAACCCTAATCTTTCCAAAACAACAAAAAATGTTAGATATAAATGTTAGATACTTGTTGAATTTGGCCTGCTGTTACCCATCCTAGCTTTCTATGGGCCAACTTAACAAAAAGGTTTGCATTTCACTTATATTTAAAATGTATTAGTCTTTGGATGCTCAGCCACACATTTTTCTGCTTTCTTAAATGCTATGAATTTTCTGGATCTGTTTTTTGATCCAATAAGAACAGTTTTTTTTACATATATTACAGATATTGGCTAAGCTGTTAAAAGCATTTTTTGTCATGCCAGCGTTATCAATACGCTTTACTTTGTACTGTGCAGTTAGAATTTATTTTGTTTCCCAGAACAGTCGTGCAGCAACAAGGCCGTCAATCGGGTATATATCTACGTTCATTTTTTTAATTTCTAAAGGTTCTGGACTACATTCTCCAAGCATTGTGGGAGGCCAATTGTAGATTTATAATCTCCTTTAAATATGGAGGCTTAGAAAGAAAAAAAAATTTACATTTCCCATGGACATGGCGGATAGACAGAGCAGACCCAAGACGATGGATGATCCATTAGTATTTGTCGGAGGTTAGTGACCTCTCCTGTCCAGACACCCCGCTTGGCCTTCAGTAAACTCCACTTAGGATTAGGACGTACATTCCAGAGATCACTGCCAGCTGTATGTCAGGAGTGTTGTTACAAGTCGTCCCAGCGAATGGAGTCTGTGGCCCATCTATCTACAGATATATTTCCGTTCCACTCCATCCTCACATTTACATGAAGCTTGACTTTTTCTTTTCTTAAGGTCCGCACTTTTTGAAAAAATGCCCAATTTTTCCCAAAGGTCATTAAAAATCATTTTGCGGTGTTGATGAATGGATCTCCATTTCTTAGTTCAGCCTTTTTAACATGGGGGATCCCTTGAAACAGCTTTCAGGTCTTCAGGGAATCCCTGCTATAATTACTATAACTATAATTACTATATCAAAGCTCACAGTATATTGGTGTGGACATTGGGAAGAATGCCTCTTAAATTGCCAGCGAAAACAATGTCACTCATAAAGATAGCTAAAAAGATCAGTGGGGATCGTTAAACTGACCTGAGAGGCAGAAACTGCGCCTTGCTCAGGGAACCCCTAATAAACTCCAGAGGAACCCTGGTTAAACATTGGCTTAGTTAACAATTGTGCAAACATTTTAGGAGTTCAAAGATGGTGTCAGTTTGAATGGTAGGTATGACTGTAAATGGTTTCTCCAATCATGCACATTTTTGGTGTTATTTGACAGCTGTAAAAACACAAAGGATGGGAGAACAAGTTTAGTGCTCATAAGGTTGTTATGATAGAGTTTGAAAATACCTCATCAAGCTTTACTTTATCATGACCATAGACATCTGGGTCTTGTTTCTTGTGACCACCACAACTTCCATTCTGAATTGGGATAAAGTAGAGCCTCATCTTTGTTTGGACTGCTTGTGCCTGCACCATGGTTAAACTAAGAATCCAGAAAACAAGACCACTTGTTTTCTGGATTAGTCCATAAGTCCCCCCCCCCTACAAATAAAAGATTTGCCAAAGATTGGGCAAGTTATTGATTCCTGCAGTGGCTTGGTTGGTCAACGGTTGTACAGTCCATGGGCTAGATTTCTAAACCTCTCTTAGCACTTCACCCAAGGATTCATATTTTTATAGAGCAGCTTACCAAACAGCCCCAAAAATATGTTAATTTACCTGGTGATTACCCCAAATAATTACGGGGCAGATTGAGTATGTGTGGTCCATAGGCTAAGTCATTTCTTAACACCTAATCAGTAGTTTTAATATTTCCCAAAAGCCCAACCCTTATTCATATTTTGACTATAGTATTAGACACAATCATGTCTCTATGATGTCTCTCCAACATGTTTTGGAAAACTGCATGTGTGTCCTACCTTTGACATTTATCATTCTTAGAATGAATTGCCATCAAAACAAAGTGTTTTATAAACAGACATGGGATGTTTGGCTTAGAATGCACATCAAATAAATACAGTGAGTGCCCTCTGCAATACCAACACTGATTTTGGCTTTCACATTGCACAAAACATCAACGGTCCTGTTTAGACAGGCTTATCAGCATCTACCATACCTTGTTCCTGCCGCTCTATTGAAACAATCTGATGAGTTCTGTTTGGTTTGTTCGTGTCCCAGCAGAATATTTTTGTTGATAAAGGTTAAGGTAGAGGTTGGTTGGACCTGGTTTAATAAGCGATCTGCGTGGTTTTGTGAGGAATGCGGACAGACGGGGGAACCAGACTAGCGGTGTTTGAACTTGGAATTCACCAGTGTAAACACCAAGACAATGACTGAAATGTAATACCTTTATTTGATGGCCTATTAGACAAGGATGACTTTGGCTTTTGCCCCTACACCCATGAATAATGTCAATGTCTGCACTTTCTGAAGGATCGGATTCTAAAACAAACCTTGGTTGGAACAGAGAAGGAAAATATTCGGAGAAACAGACATTCTTTTATTCCAATATAGTAAACTGTTCTTAGAATGCTTGAAAGTGAAGCTACCTTTAGCATAACATATATAATTATTCACTTGACTCTGTGAATCCAGCTTCTCATCTTTAAAGCGGTCCTGTGCTGTGATAGCTGTGCCCCATAAAGGCAGAGGAGTGCAAAGCATAATCACCAGAATTGCCAGTAGGCCTTCTTTAACTTTTTTTTTTCACATTGTTTATTATGAATTGTTCTGCATTGTGTTTTTGTGTTTATGCAGCCATCTTGTTAGAGAAAATGAAGCTGAACTAGATTGTGTATGCTGCCAGGGAATACAATCCTGTCTGAGTAGCGGCTTCTGTAAACCAGCATGCCGTCCCATCAGCAGCTTCCGTCGCTACTCAGACAGGATTGTATTCCCTGGCAGCATACATGATCTACTTCAGCCTACCTCTGAAGCTACACAACAGCAGCCCAGGTTCTGGAATATTACCAAACAGTATTATGTATTTACAACCCTACATATATTGAGATGTTTTTTCAATATAATATTGTATGTCGTCATCTATACCCGGACCTAATTGGTTTTAACCTGATTCATGGACTTTAAAACCACATTGTGAAGTACTGTTCAATTGCTGCATATACTACATCCACTAAGGCGATTTCTGTGAATAACATTACTGGTCACCCAAATACTGTGCAGTTCTTATGCTATTACTCCCCTGAAGAAGCCTATCGTGGCGAAACGCGTCAGGAGCACTTAAAGACAAATACGGTTGCATAACCTACACGGTTAGAATTTATATGTCTAGCTTTATACATCTCAGTCTTGTGAATATACAACTGGACTGTATTACCCTGGAATTACCAGAGTGTGTTTTGAACAATGTAGGCACTATAATTATGTATGAATCAAAAATGTATCCATACATAATTAACCACAATAACATTTTTTGAGCACAAACCTCTTTCTTTCGTCCTTTCAACAAGTTATTTTGCAGGAACCCTGGAATTACAACCTTTGTTAATAAATGTACATACCTTACTGAAGTTTAGATATGGTGTAAAATGGTAGACATATTTGACACAAGCTCAAAAACAGATTTCCTGTGTGCTCACTTGGAAAAGGAGGGCAAATTTTCCTCAATGTGTCATTAAACTGGAACCCAGTGGATACATATCCATCCCCATTCTGTCAGTCCTATAAACCACACTGCCATCTTCTTCTTTCTTCACTTCTTCATTCTTATCGTTGGCCATCTTAATTGGGAGGGTTGGCTGATGTAACCTGTGTGGTAGTCCATTCAGTCCCCTGTTCCCGTAAGAGAAGCAGGGATGTGCCGGGTATTCTGGCAACCAACGTTGCAAATTTTGACAGCTTGGATGGCAATTAAGCAGAATACTAATTGCAGAAGGGATATTGCCTGTCCCTTTCTGCAATATGGACCAGTCTGATGCCAATTTTTTTAAATGGAATTTTAGTTGGGTAATAAGCCTTCTTTCCCTTTTTTTTAAATAATATTAGCAAAAAATTCTTTTGAATACTGAAAACATTAAGTTTTGTGCCTAAGATCACCCTGTTCTAAGACAAGATTTTTTGGCTTGGTGTTTCGTTCTCATATTTGTGGACAATTGATGGCCTGGACATTGGGCTAAAGGAATTTTTCAGGTTTTGTTGCTTGTTGAATAACTTCTCCAATTGTTGCTGCAAAGTTCCAGATTTCCTGTCCTGCTTATCATCTTCCCTGGATTCTGGCATGCCTAGTAAACCTTTTTGGGGAAGGACAACCAAATTCTCACTCTACAAAGCCTGGTTCTTTTTTTTCCCATCGAATGCTGCATTCTTTTTGCTGCCTTTTCCGTCTGATTTTCACGATGAATCCGCTGTTAATGATGCCACCTGGAATAAATTGGATTAATAATAAATTCAGCTGGATGGATTTATGTAGTGAAATTCTTGGAATGTAATCTAATTTAGGCATTGCTTTAATACAAAGTGACACTTTTCGTGTTCTTGGATATCGAGGCGATTTTTTCGGTTTTCCTAATGAAATGTTTTCTTTCTTGCAAATTAGTTTTACATTTTTTTGTTCTAGATCACAAGCAATAGAATGTTTCTTTCTACAAAAAGATATGGTATTAATTAAAGACAATTTTAAAGCAAATCCTTAAAACCAAACTTTGGGGAAATGACAAAATTACCCTTGTACTAACCCCCCTTTTATTCCTACCTTATCACAGACCACCCCCCAAAGACTTCTTTCTGTCATGTGACCAGTCCCCCGATGCTCCCTTTCTTCAGAGCTGCATCAGTCACAGGCAATCTGATATCGTAATGTACAATTTAGAACCAGAAGATCTTTAAATAGTACCATATATTGTGACCCAAGTCTTCAGTAACCACCCAAAACAGCTGGGTGGTTACTAAAAAGTGCCGGGTGGTGTGCGCGGCTAAAAGGGGCTGGGAAGAACACGGAGTTGTATAGTGCAGGGTGCCCCCACTGGTAGTTTTGTCATTTTGCAGGTACTCTTTAAATTAGACCTGGACCAAAGTGAAGATTTCGTATTATATAGGTAACATCTGTTAAAGGTTAAAAGTTCTTGAGCAGTAGCTTGAAAGACTTACCTCTGGTCTTTCAGTAAAATAGCAGCACATTTCATGTGGCTAGACCATGACTGTGCAACTCCAACCCTCAAGGATTGCATGCAGGTTTTTTATATAAAGTCATTTTCTTGACCTTTTACAAAACAATACGAAAAGTGGAGCGGACCACACTTTTTAGGCATCAAGATTTAGAAATTAATCCATATTCATAAAAGCAATTTGTTTATTGATTAATTCTATGCAGTAATAGAAACAGTCCATAAAAACTTTCAATGGATACTATCTCAATTTGTATTCAACGTGTTTCTCGAAACACCATCTGCTTCTTCAGTAAAGGATTGAGATCTAAAAAAGTATACATAGCCATCAATATCACATCACATATTACAAAAACACACCAGACTAAATTTACTGATCTTTGTTAGAGAAGCATTTTATATATGTCTGCGTATTCTGGCCCTTGAGAAGTAGACTTGGATTTCCTGGCCTAGGCACCCTGAGCCTCATAGCTAATTATCTTCAGCATGGGCACATCCGAGGTACAATGTCTTCTGACTTACTAGATTTTAAATGAAGTTTGGTGGTTTTGGTACGGTGCTTCTCACTGTTCTCCTTGCCAGAGAGGAAACTGTACCTGAGGATTTTCAGTGCAAGAATCTCCCTGCTTCTTGATTTTGTGGATCAGTTCCATCTCCTAATGTTGTTTCTTGATCATTCCTTCATCAGTCAGCAGTAGGGCAGCTCTGAAATTGGGAAGCCCTGGTTTTACCAAGATGGCCTCACAGGGTTACTGGCCTTTGCTCCCTATCTGACTTTTTGGTCACTTCTTCTATAGTATAGAAGTTTGGTGCTAGTTAACATCTTACACAAGTTATTTTTCATTTCTGCAAATAATTGGCCACTGTAGACTTAGAGAAAATCTTGGGATAGTATAGTTGTGAAATTAGAAATTTTCCAAGCTTTTTTTTTTTTTTTTTTCTACATAATATGGATTCTTGGATTCCTCCCATGTCATTCGCCTCTCATGTAACCGTGTGTACAGCTGGACTGAATGTTCCTTTTTGACTTTTGTGGATTTTTTTCTTTTTTAAACTATGGTGTTATGCGGTTTTAGTGCTGCTAATTTTCTTCATCTCTCTGATGGAAAGTTATATTTGCATTTTTGTGCATTATTGTTCATTCCTACAGAACTAAAAGCATGTGTTTGCAAAGAAAAAAAAACAAAAACGGGGCCATGCATTGCACTGGTGTACGGCTTCCACTGACATACTGCAAACCTGCTACAATCCCAGGAAATAGAAACCGATCATATTCTGAAAAAATAATCAAGCAGAATTTACATTGATGGTAAAAGTTGAACTAAGTTACACCCTGGTCAATCTTGATGCATAAAGAGATGGACCAAACTTACTGAAAAAGTTAACATTTTGTTAGAATTTCTGTTGCCTATATCTGTGGGTCTAGTGACCATTTTTTATATATTCTCCATAGAATATAATCTCTGCTGATGACAGTTTTTCCATCTTTGGAGCCTTTATGTTCATATCGGTTTGGTACCCAAAGCACCACCCCTTCATGTGTTGCGATAGTAAGGTTATATGACATGACTTTGGGCTGATTCTGACCCATTTGCAATGTTTCAGGGTGGCAATAGTAGTACAGTGTCTGATTCAATAGCAGAACAGATTTACACGTTGTCCAATATGCAAACATAGACTGTCCCTTTTGAGTGAAAGAGACTATGATCTATTTTTGAAATACCAAAGGAAAACCATGTCTTGGACAGAAAGGTTCAGCTACGTGTGGATAAACACGTTGGAAGTGACCAGCATTCATTGCTGCCAAAATCCACATTATATGCTCCAAAAACTTCATCAGATGCTAACAATAAACCTTGTGACCAATTTTACATTAAGTGATCATTGAAGAATCCTCTTTCTTTTTTACAAGTATATAAAATAGAAGAGGGAGCAGGAAGTGGCCTTTAAACAATATTATTATTAAGTTGATTTTTTTTGTATTGAAGCACCATTTGCATTGTAGCAGATGAAGGGCACATTTCACCCAAGTGAAATTTCACCCACATTTCACCCATTTCCTATGTGCCGTGCAATTTTCTGGATGTTTCCTGGACAGCAAACAGGTACAGGTACAACCAGGTTGTAGCTGGGTGGTCAAAAAGTGGACAGAGCAGCACACAATGTGTAGTGTTCAGTTGTTTTATTGGTATCCAGTAACCCTTATAACTATAGCTGCTTTGTACTTCCCACCAATACTTTGTTCTTACTTTGTAATGCCTGCCCTCTTAATATGCACCATTTTCACACTTTTTTTCCAATATCCCCCAATCGTCCAGTGCCCTTTTATTATGATCCAGATTCTTAGTGTCCTATGTTTTGTAAAGAGCGTAATCTACTGTAGTAAGTAATTGTAATAGTGTAACGTTTGTCATGTAATAATTCTGCCTAAGCAAATGTCTGTTGACAGCCTGGTGGCTACTAAACAAAGTGCTGGGTGGTGCGCCCAGCTAAAAGGGGCTGGGGATGACACAGTTTGAAAACAGGAGGAGAAATGCCCCTTTTTTCAAAAACACCGAAAGCATTTACAAACTGGCTGAATTCATGCTTATTGTGGTACTCTATTTTATTTACCCTAACAGTAGGGCCCCATGAAGACTAAAAGTAGGGCCACCTCTGCACCATGAGGACTAAATGCTAATTTTTCCCATGAAAACTGTAGGAGGTAAGTGCAATTATCTTAAATCTAGATCTACTGCAGCTGCTATGCTCCATGTTGTGGACAGTCTTAGTATCCTCACTTACAGTTTAAGACTATTGGTCCTCTATAGGAGGGGAAGACATCAGACTTGTGTCCGGTGCATGGAGCTCCTTACAGAAGTACCAGCGAGGGACTACCGTGTTTTCCCGAAAATAAGACCTACCCCGAAAATAAGACCTAGCACTTTTCCCCCAACCTGCCCTAATATAAGACCTACCCCGAAAATAAGACCTAGTAGAAAAAGAAAAAATACTCCCCGAGCGGGAGACAGCGGGCGTACACACTCCGGAGCCGCACAAGCCGATGCTTGCCTTGTAGTTCCGGCTCCTGTCACAGGCGGAGTGATATTACATGCACTTCGCCTGTCAGAAGCCAGGAACTCGGCTCGCGTCTTCTGATAAGGTAAGTTTTTTTTTTTATTTTAACCAGCACAATTACGGTATAAAAAAAAAATAAATAAATAAAAATGTGAGCAATCATTGCCCCAGCCACATTTTGTGCTGATTTTAGGTTTGTAAGGACAAGCTGGCTGATTTAATACAGTAACAGTGCAAGAAGAGAAATGCTGAATTCAGTAACCAATACCGGTAGCAATGAATCAATGAAGAGTTTAATTTACAATTGGGTCACCATATAAAACTCTCAAATGTACATTGTTCTACATGAATATGGTAAGTGTTTTTTTTCATTAAAAAAGTATATAAGACCTACCCTGAAAATAAGACCTAGTGTCTTTTTGGAAGCCCAAAAAAATATAAGACAGTGTCTTATTTTCGGGGAAACACGGTAGTTGCATAGAGAAGGAGCTTTTGCAAGAGTAGGATTTAAGGTAAGTGAACTTGCTTTTTACAGAACCCCTAGGTATGAACACGTATTTTACCCTACCTACAGTAGCCCAACTGCTATTGACAGCAAGTTAAGCATGTCGGTGTTCTGCTCCTCCATTCTCAGAGTAGGGATGGAATAGAGATTTGAAAATCAATCTACATTAGAGATTAATTAGGTGTTCCCTCCTGCCAGACAAGGCTTTGTTTTAGTGCTGTGTACAGCTGACATGTAAAACAGTTCTCACATATATATTTCATCCGTATAATTAGCTGTTTGCTTGGAGTTTAACTTAAAATCCTATTAATGAATCTCTACCATTGACCAGCAGACTGTACTGCACAGAGGTTTTCTAGTCTTTGGCTCCTCTTTGCATTAAATCACTGAGTTGACATCCTTGTTTAGGTCACACTAACATGCGTGATTCTTCTCTACTTGGCTAGTGTATGTTGGGTTCTGGCACTTCTTTTTTGAGTGTTCTTTAAAGAATGTTGGCTAATGCACCCTTTGAATAATTTTCATAGAGATTGTAAAACCTTTTTGGGCAGCTGTGATGTATTATCAAGAAAATGCAGCCTTAGGGAATTGGGAAATGAACTAAAAAGAAGAGAATACATATCCCATCAACCTGCCAGTGAGCGAGAGCCTACAATCCAAGCGGTACTCTGGAGCAGAGGAGTTTGGCTCTGAGGTCCTCTAGTAAAGAAACATTTATTACAGATTTAGTTCATCTACTTGGCCTTCAGCTTCTTGTGATTTGTATTGTGCATGTAGAAGGCATCACCTATGATTCCGCATGATCATTTTTTTTTCTTCAAGAGAATTTTAACTTGTCACCCAAAGGCTACAGGGGCCAGTCTGCCTTTTATTTTACTTTTGAATATGAGCAGGTGATTTGAGTCTCTCAATGGCTCCTTTTCACTTTCCAGGAAACACATTGCTCTAGACTATTGTTCTTTTGGCGTTTTTAATGGCCGTGATGCCAAAATTTTTTACTAAATGTCCGATTCACTGCTTTATAAATAGACCCCTCCATGACAAGTTCTAATACTTGCACTGATTGAATTTACAAAATTCAATTATTTCATTTATTCGGAGTGTTCTCCCCAGCACCTTTTAGCTGGGCGTACCACCTAGCACTTTTTAGTGAGCACCCGGCTGTTTTTGGGTGGTTAGTAACAAGTTAGGTTACATTATAGGGGCCACAACCCACCTACAGCTTAAAATTATTCTGTGGAACAGTGGAAATTCTGCCCGTAACTAACTAGTAACTTTTTTGCATTAATTTCCTTACCATAATGGTCGTGACTAACTGGCGCACAAATGCAAGAAATTCCGTTGATATATTTATTTATTTCATTTCATTATCACTGGCTTTACCAGTTACAATTAGCACTTAAGGACGGCATTAACTCATACTGAGTTTGTTTAGCTGTTTCCAGTGTATTTACATAACTGAAATGCTCCTCTCCAAACAAAAAAATCCCAGCTATTTTGTAGAGAGTTGCGGAACTCATTATCGCTGTCCAGCTTTAAGCTGGCGACTTCAAAGCGCTTGTACTAAACGCTCGCTTTGCCAGTTCTTTTCCCATCAGTTTTCTTTTAACCAAAAACCAATTTGCATCCTTCTTTGTGTCAGTGTCCCAAATACGGATCATCTTGTTATTATTCTGATATTATGCAACTATTAAAACCATTCGACCCCTCACAAGGCAGTGATTTTTCTAATGAAAATGGTATTCATTAAAGGGATTCCGATGTATAATAACTATTTGGTGCCTATTACATTTATCTCCCAGGAATTTTAACTTTTATCTTGATAATCTTGAAAATAATCTTGAAAGAAGCTCTGTTTACATAGATCTACCCAATTTTCTTGTCTGCATTGTGTCAATTTCCTGGCCTTAGAGGCATGGAATAATATTTTTTCCAGGACCTGATTAATCTCAGGCCACAAGACTTTTTCTTTTTGTGTGGAAAGAGTTGATAGCCAGTTCCTGATTTTTTTTAGTATCCTTTTTTTTATCGGTAATAAATATTCAGATTTTTGTGAGGCAGACTGAACTAAATGCCACGTCAGTTATAGGCTGGTTTTATTGGCACTGGTGCATCCAATGAGGCGGGCCACAGGTAGTATTTATTATTTACTTATAGACAAACTCATAAATTCTTACCTGCCCCCATTCTGTTGGTGGTGTTGCCATCGTCTCCCATCTGTCCTTCCATATCCCAATCTTCTGCCATCTTGATTGGTCGTGCCAGGATGACATAACTCCTGCGCAGGAGTTAGTTCAGCACATGCAAGGAAAGCTAGGACCGCCAGGCTACATTTAGCTACGCATGCGTAGCTCAGAGAAGTTTGATAGCTGGGGGATAGGCAGGTAAGAATAGGTATTGCAGAAGGGACTTCACCTGCAATAATGTTCTGCCTGATCACCAATTTTCAAAGTTGCACACACCCCTTGTTTATATAGTGCTGACATATTACGCATCACTGTACAAAGTCCCTAGTCATGTCACTAACTGTTCCTCAAAGGGTCTTACAATCTAATGTCCCTACCATAGTCATATGTCTTTAATACACTCTAAGGTCAATGTTGGGAGGAAGACAATTAACCTAAATGCATGTTTTTGGAATGTGGGAGGAAACCGGAGACCTGGAGAAAACCCACACAGACATGGGGAGAACCTGCAAACTCCATGCAGAGAGTGTCCTGGCCGAGAATCGAACCTGGGACCCAGCACTTTACAGGTCAGAGTGCTAACCACTGAGCCTCCGTGCTGCAATTTAGGTTGGACTTTCTACCTAAATTGTTTTTTATTCAGTATTGATAAACTTGAGACAGGCATGGACATTTATCTGTTGATCCTACATTCTGCAGGCAAACTGTTGGGATTACTGTACTTGGTATAGATGAGCCTTGTGGTGCTTTTTATAAAACATAGCCCGCATTAAATCTCATAACAGGCTACATCACAGCAGAAATGTTTGATGGGGCCAAGAGTTTTCTCCACAAGAGTTCAAAAAGTTAACTTTGACCATCATATCCATGAATTTGTTGCTTCTAATTTTTTCAGTTGTAGGACATAATGTGCCCATTGTTATCATACCTTCAGAAACACACAAACACTTGTTTCTGCTTCTTGTAGACATCATGAGAACAAAAATGTCTTCATCAAAAATTGGGCCACGTATGTTTTACCTTGTGTGACTGATAGAATCCGATAACGGTTCTCAGGCTAAAATGGGCCACGTTTCAATTGCCAAATTGGTATTAATCTTCTCTGAGAAGCTTATTTTGCTTGAATGCACAAGACTGAAGTTCAGGAATAAATGAAGTTTCACTTTATTTTATTAATAGAATGAGAAGAATGTTTTTATCCCTGGTTTTGTATTGTGTTAGGCATTTTCACTTTGGGAGGTGTAGAAACACATCTATTTCTTCGTTTAGCCTGAATATCAGAATCCAAAAGGTGTTTCTAAATCAAGTTAATGATATGATATGGTATGGTGTGCCTTAAAGTTTGGTTCTTCTCGATCCCATAGAACTGTTGATTATTTCAGACAGTACAGTATTCCTTCCAGAATTTTTTTTAAGCCGGGTGGTATGAAATTGTAGGTGGGTGACAGCCCCAGTGTTGTTGCTGAACTTGTCAATATCCACCCACAAACAGCTGGATGGTCACTAAAAAGTGCTGGGTGGTGCGCCCAGGTAAAAGGGGCTGGTGAAAACACTGCCGTAAATTGCTGAAATCAGCTTGGTTTAAAAGTAATAGGTTCATGGGTCCCTCGATTTAAAGTGCATTGAGGGTGAGCAGCATTGGGAGGAACTAGGATTTAGTATTGGTTGAGGTTGAGTTGTGTCTGTACCTGGAAAATTTGGAGCTTAGTAGACCAACACAGGTACATTATGTTTGAAGTCTATGTATAGCCAAATTTTTTGGGAAGTGTAAACTCAGGACTGGTTAAAATATTTGGGGGTTACTTCTTGCTGTCTGTATACTATTTTGTTTCACATCCTGTCTTCAAGATGCAATGTTCATTGTAACACTACAGCAGCGCAAACAATTCTTGCCGTAAGTCATTTTGTGGGCGACCACAAAGACTTCTTCTTTTTAATCCTATTGGTATATTTTTGTTCAACTAACATGGCTTTATTTATTCTTTTTCTTGTAGTTTTGTCAGCCGGGAGGATGGCAGTTGTCTCGCGAGAGGAAACAACCCACCTTCTTTGTTGTGGTTTTAACGGATATCGACTCGGATCGGCACTACTGCGCATGTCTGACATTTTATGAGGCAGAAATCAACTTGCAGGTAAGAAACAAAAAGCTGCTTACTTCTTCTGGTAGTAAAAATAGTTTGTGTATACTTTAAAATCCTAAATGTTAATTTTCTTCAGTTTTCATAGCAGAGTTTGGCATCCAGCAAGACCCTGTAGACGGATGCCACAGTGCCAGTGCCCTCAATTAATTGTTCCAATTTGTATTTAGAAAATACTTTTTTTTCACTCACGTGGCAATCCGCTTATCAGTCAGATATTGCAAAACCACAAAATCTTTTCTTCTTGTAATCCTAAACAATGCTCGCCCACAGAACCAAGTGTGTTCTCATTTCAGGTTACACCCATGAACTGAACTTGATAGTTTTGACACAAATAAAGATTTATTTTTATACTTGTTTAAAAATAACTTGAGGATTAGATTGTGTAGTATTGATTTGCGATCCCTCGTGAAATGAGTTCATGAATTTTTGTTTCTCTGGGACAACTTAGAATTCTTAGTAGACATTTTAGGAGACGGTTTGTCGAAACAGTTTCTTTTGTAACTCGAGGTTTGATTCCAAAATTGCGTCGCTTTTCCCTTTAGTGATTAACACATTTCTTATGTGGAACGGCATCTGAGACCTTGTCATGAGTGTCCAATGCTAATCTCTTAATAAGCGGTTCAGAGGGCATGTATACACAAGGATATTAATCCACCTCCTCACCAATATTTGCAGATATGAGGGATTAAGTACAAGACGAGGTCAGACAGCTAAAATTCCATTAAGCAGCTGGGAGCAAGTTAATATGTACATTACAAAAAAAAAAACAATTTCTTTGCATTGCGTAGATAATATACATTTTTAGTATGTTGCAATACAAAACAAAGTATACAGAATTGTTAATATCTAGGTAATAAAAAAAACTTCTGTTTTAGTGCTGTTATTACCGCTTAGTGATGTCACCACTTTCTAGCGAATGGATAGGTGGCATTCTCAGTGATGTCACCACTTTCTAAAGAATGGATAGGTGGCATTCTCAGTGATGTCACCACTTTCTAAAGAATGGATAGGTGGCATTCTCAGTGATGTCACCACTTCCTAGCGAATGGATAGACTGCATTCACAGTGATGTCACCACCTCCTAATGAATGGATAGGCGGCATTCTCAGTGATGTCACTGGTCTCCAATGATTGGATGGTCAACATTCTTACTGATGTCATTGGTCTCTAATAAAATGATAGGCTGCATCCTCTGTGACATCACCAGTCACCATCTACTGAATGGATAGGCTGATCTCTCAGTGATGTCACCAGTCTCAGCTGAATGGATAGGCTGTTTTCGCAGTGACGTCACTGCTCTTCCTCCTGTGTCTTTGTGTGTACCCATCTGTCATTTGCTACTTCTATTTAATGTACATCACTGTGTAATATGTTGGCGCTATATAAATGCATTTTAATAATAATAATTCTGAATGTGTTCAGTTTATTCCAAAAGTGTTTGTTAGGATTGAGCTCAGAGCTTTGTGCAGAACACTCCAATTCCTCCACACTGTTCTGCACAAGTCTTTATGGAGCTGGCTTTGTACACTGGGCACAGTCATTCTGGAACAGAAAAGAGCACATGTTGTTTGTTGACCAATTCCCTTCATTGGAAACACCTAAACTCTATCATTTGAAAGCATATACACTATACCCAAATAGTGTCTTCAATAGAGGGATGTAAGTTAGATAAGAGAGATGAAATAGATATGGGATAAACATGAAAAAGATGATTTATTTCAGTGGAAATCACATGTTGAATAATTCCTGGTATGAGGCTTTTTAAGCGTTCTTTGTAATTTAATTTGTCTCCCAATGGATTGCAGATCCCCGCGTTTAGATAATTCCACAGCTGTGTGTTCCTTCCCCGGTGCCGATATAGTTAGATGATACTTGGAATCGCCCGCATTAGATAAAGTCTTTTTATATAATCTTATTTGCAGTCTGAGATATTTTTATTTTGCACAGGATAAGCGGCAAAGTGTTTCTTGCAGTCCGGCAGATGTGAGCCAATCTCTTGGCAAGTCTTAGACATTTCATATTATCTCCTGGCTTGCTATACGCTGCTCAGTTTTGTCCCCTTGTTAAACTGTCATTTTATTATACATTTGTTTTGGAAAATATTCAGTTGGATTTAATGATGGATTCCATTTATGTGTACAACATTTTGTTTCATTAAATTAAGATGATGTTTTCTTCCAACTTAAAGGGGCGCATCCCCAACACCTGTAATGTGAAAAAGTATATATGACGCTTTCCCTGGGTTGTATCATTAGGCCGGGATACTACCACAGCCAAGGGATCACAGCAAACAGGTTGCATGCTATTGAGTGGGGTGCAAGTCTACTTTTGGCTTCCCATTGGGAAACTGTAAGAGCTTGGTCAACTTTTTCAGTAGACCTAGAACATTGTTTGCATAGTAGGACCAAATCAAAAAGCAAAACCTGTGGTAAATATACAAAGCTTTCCCCAGCCCCTTTTAGCTCAGGGCACTTTTCAGTAACCACCCGGCTGTTTTTAGGTGGATACTGTAAAGTTGGATTATGTTTTAGGGGCTGTCACCTGCCTACAGCTTCTTCCTTCTCTATAACAAAAGAATATAATGCTTAATATACCTACCTAATATTAGGGAAGTTTTATGTGACTCTCTGTGATTTTTTGTTCAGTAATTTGCACTTTGTATATTGATAATCCAATGGTCACTTATATTTATTAGACCAATAAATTAAAATAGCTGGCTCCTGTATAATCAAAATGTATTACTAGCATAGTCTAGGAGAGCTCAGTGATTAGCACTTTTGCCTTTGCAGCGCTGGGTCCCAGGTTCAAATCTCATCCAGGACACTATGTTTATATTTTCTCTATGTGTTTGCATCGGTTTTCCTCCAGGTTTTCCCCACATCCCAAAAACATGCTGTTAGGTTAATTGACTTCCACTCAAAATCATCCTTAGACTGTATTATTGGCGTATGACTATGGTAGGGACATTAGATGAATTTACTAGGACTATGAACTTTGTAAAGCGCTTCGTAATATCTCAGCACTATATAAATACAAGATAATGATACAATATTTGGAAAGTCTTTCCTCAGGTTTCTAATGTCCTGTTGTGAGCTGACAGCAAAGTCAAGCAGTTCTCCCCGCTTGAACTACAGAACATGATAATTCCCCCACCTACTAGATTGTAAGCTCTTCGGGGCAGGGTCCTCTCCTCCAGTGTCACTGTCTGTATTTGTTTCTCATTTGCAACCCCTATTTAATGTACAGCACTGCGATGTTGGGGCTATATAATTCCTGTTTAATAATAATAATATTGTTGGACAGATATCCCACTGTACATGAAATGCACTAAATATACTTTTTATTTTGCACAAACGTACACTTTAATGACATTATATTGCAGAATGACTTGGGTAGCAATGTATGTAGTACTTGTAAAATCCTTCTCTCGAAAAGAACCTCCTTCTTGGTTCTATTTCTCATACTTGTATTTCATTGCGATGTGGTTCCTTGTTAAGATTTAAGGACACATTTTTGCAAATATACATAGCAATTACATGTGTCCATCAGTTCAACAAAAGGACTGGTCTGTGAAAGTTATAATAACCTGTGTGTGTTCTGAAACTATAATTCCTGCCCCTGGGATAGAATAAAGATGTTTCTAATGGACAATGGCCATGTAACTATTGCAGTCACCTGTTAGTTTTCCAGTATCATGCTGCCATTAAGCCCTATTGCAGCCCCCGCACTATTCAAGAGCCAACAAGATTGAGATTTCTGGCTCAATCTTCTGCTAATACAATGAGGTCATATAACATTTATGTAAAAACAGCCCAGCAGCCATTTTTGAGTAATAAGTTTAAGACCAAGAATTTCCCAAATGTTAAACTTGGCCTGATAAAGTCATATATCTCCATGAGTTTACACATGCTGTGGCCAAATGTTTGCTTTTTGCATTCTTGCATAATATTCTTTATGTCATTGTGCAGAATGAGTGACATGCTCTGTGTACAAGTCAACAGCATCCGTTCCAGCATGTGACCTTATGTCATTAATCTTCACTCTGCGCAGCTGATTTTATCACCACCAGGGGGCAGTTGATGTTGAATGTCAGATGTCTGGATGATGACCTGCGAAGAGCACCAGCTTGCTATGAAGTTGGCATAGTTTGTTTGCAGAAGTTGGTAAAAAATCTTTTAAAGCATACAAGTATATTATTTTCAAATATATTTGTTTAAAGATGAACTCCAGCCTTACCATGAGTCTTACTTGTACCGGCTCCTCTTCTTGCTTACTCTGATTTCACTGCACACTGTGAGCTTATTATAATGTGCAATAGAAGTTGCAGCAAGTCAGATAGAGCACCCTTCATTTCCTGCCTGAAGAACGTTCATTATCTTCTCCAGCCTGGCTACCTCTTTCATGCATTGGATTCCAGTTCTCAGGCTCAGAATGAGATGCAAGGATTTGCAGCACCCTGCTAGACTTTCCCAGCAGCCATGATCTCCTGCATTGTTATCATATGAGCACTGCAACACAACCAGTTGATTTCTTGCACAACATCACCCTTCTCCCTATTTCAACTTTGTTCTTCAAAGGATTGCAAACTTAAATCCAGCTATATGTATGACTTTTATTCAAGAACATATTATTGATGTAATAATGTTTAATAAGATACAAAAATTAGTGTGTTTATCTTCCTTTTATTATTGGTTAAATGCAGATTTAAATATTAAGTGATCAGGACACTGTAAAGGAAGTTTAGAGAAGCATTTACCCAGACATTGATGGAAACCTCCATTGGCCAACTTGAGCTAATTTAGTAGCAGTGAAATTTATTGATTTATTTTGCCTTGATTTTATTGATGTGTTGTGCAGAATTATGCATTGTGTAGTCCTCTTAATCATCTTCATCAGGAACAGCAGCATGATGATATATCACAAAGATGAAAATCCTTGATAGAAGACTGTACTTAGAACCTGAGAACTCTTTCTTGCCTTTTGCAGGGTCACATTCAGGTGCACTTGGAAAATAACTATAATAGTAAAAATATTATTAGCAAGTTACTTTGGAGAGAATTCTTGATTTCTGTCCCTTACAAGAGCTTTAAATCTGAGTTTTGGTTTTCCTTGTTGATGCCTTCAGCAAATTTTTCTGTGCTCTGTCAATGAGGGTATACTTCTAGCATTGTTGGTATTTCAGTCCCTGAATTCTTTTATACTATGCACAACTATTGTAACTATTGTATTCTTTATAAACCTTTTCAGTCTCTTCTTCTTTAAATCTATGTTGTTTTCTTCCTTCTATTTGTTTGGAAATCTGGAGATTTGCACCAAAGTTTCATATATCATTTTTTGCATCTAGGAACTGACATCTTACATCTCTGCTCCTTGTACCTGAGTCTCACTTCTTCCACACCATGCTGTTATGTCCCTTTACCAAGGGACCACTTCTCCTAAAGTGTACTGTTAGGAAATTATACATCCTAAACCTCTGTCTCTTATAGTGTGGACTCACCTCTCCCATAGTCATACTTTTAGGAAATTATATCTTACTTCTCTGTCCCTTCTACCTTGGGCTTACTTCTTCCACACCTTGTACCAAGGGACCACTTTTTCCAAAGTGCCCAAAGTGTGCTGTTAGGAAAATAAATTTTCTAAACCTCTGTCCATTATACCTTGCACTTACCTCTCCCATAATCATACTTTTAGGAAATTATATCTTACTTCTCTGCCCCTTGCACCTTGGGCTTACTTCTTCCACACCATGTCGCTCTGTCCCTTATACCAAGGTACCACTTCTCCCAAAGTGTACTGTTAAGGAATAACATTGTTTTTCGCTGCTTCTTGTACCTAGGATTTGCTTCTTCCAAACTGTATTATTAGGAAGTTACTTTTACCACTCATCTGTTCCCTACACATGGGACTCTTTTCACCCAAACTTTAGGAAGTGGCATCTCTTATTCATCTCTCTGTAAAGCAGAATTATTCCGTGATACTCACTTGTTCCCGTTCCATCTTCTTCTCTTTCTTCTTTCTCCTCATCCTTCAGATAATCCTCCGCCATTTTTATTGCCCGGGCCAGCAGTGTTTTCCCAAGCATGGTGCAGCACTCAGCACTTCTCAGTAACCACCCAGCTGGTTTTCAGTGGTTGCCTAAAAGTTGGTTCACAATACAGGGGGCTCCACCCGCCTACAGCTTCCTCCTGCTCATCTTTTTCTGCAAAAAGATTTCTGGGGGGAACACTGGCCGGGATGACATAACTTTCATGCGGGCCTGCTGGAGTTCATTCAATCCCAGCATGCACAGGAATTGCTGGGTTTCCTGACAACCAAAGCTCTGCGTGCCAAAGGTAAGCTTTTTAACAGAAACTCGGAGTGATTAGGCAGGTAGGAGGGATTGTTGCAGAAAGGACATTGTCTGTCCCATTCTTCAATAATGTCCTGCCTGATTGTGGAATTTTATAGGTGGAAGTTTTAAGAATCTATTTACCTCTCCTAAAACATATTGTTACGAAGTGGCATCTTATCTGGGATTCTCCTCTCACCAACTGTACTACTAGCCAATAACATCTCTTACTCCTCCAGTGTTCAACCCAAAAAGTTTGTTAAAATGGTCGGGAAGAAATTGTAGGTGGGGGGCAGACCCTGTATTGTGACCCAACTCTTCAGTAACCACCCAAAAATTGCCTGGTGGTTCCTAAAGAATTGCTGGGTGGAGGGCCTGGCTAAAAGAGGCCGGGGGGAAAACTGTCCTCTGTTGCTTGCACTGTGTACTCAAACCATACATTTCTCTCTCTCTTGTCTTCCCTTTTCATGGTTTTTGCATTTTTTTTTCATTTCTGTCAATATTGAACCATATGTATTATCCACAATCTTTCCGGCCTCACATGTAATCACAGGGTGATGGCTGATCTTAAAGTGCTCCTTCAATTTCTTCCCTTTCTTGTTTGCACCGTCTGTTTCTGCTTATTTCTATGACCTGTTTTGGTCCTATTTTGGGTGTTCGATCATGGCAGTCGGACAACTCGGCATTATCTCTGAACAAATATCAGATTCTTTATCTGTACTTTTTTATATTGAGGAATTATAAATACTTACCATAAGCCGTAGGCAGCATGGTGAGTCGGAGGTTAGCACTCTGGCCTTTGCAGCGCTAGGTCCCCAGGTCCACATCTCGGCCGGGACACTATCTGCATGGAGTTTGCAGGTTCTTCCCATGTTTGGGTGGGTTTCCTCTGGGTTCTTCAGTTTCCTCCCACATTCCAAAAACATGGAGTTAGGTCAATTGGCTTTCCCCTAAATCGACCTTAGACTGTATTCATAGGACTATGGTAGGGTCATTAGATTGTGAGCTCCTTTGAAGGACAGCAAGTGCTGCGTAATATGTCGTTGCTATATAAATACTGTGAAATATAATATGTGAAAAAAAGGGGGCAGCACGGTGGCTCAGGGGTTAGCACTCCAGCCTTTGCAGCACTAGGTCCTGGGTTCGAATCCCACCCAGGACACTATCTGCATGGAGTTTGCAGGTTCTCCCCGTGTCTGCGTGGGTTTCCTCCGGGTACTTCAGTTTCCTCCCACATTCCAAAAACATGCAGTTAGGTCAATTGGCTTTCCCCTAAATAGACTACATTAATGACATATGACTATAGTAGGGACATTAGATTGTGAGCTGCTTTGAGGGACAGTTAGTGACACGACTATGAACTTTGTACAGCGCTGCGTAAGATGGCGCTATATAAATACTGTATTATAATAATAATAATAAAAGCAGATCACTGGCACAAGTTAAGAGGGGAGTTTTATGGAGTTCCTGAGTTTAGTGATTCGTTTACAGCACAGCAAATGAGAGTAAAGCTCTTTAAACTGAGGAAAATCCAAATAATTGATGCTGAAACAGGTGTTCCTTTTAGAAGGTTTTCCTTGTATTCCTGTTCAGGTGACACATTGGGAAACTGCATAGATTAGATTGATATGAGTTGGTTGATGTTCTCTTTAAAGCGCTGCAGCATATGTTGGCACTTTATAAATTAGTAAATCTCTTGGGGTCTGCTATTACTAGTAAATGGGCCTCACCTTGATTCTATTACAGCTATGTATTGGGTTTCTGGTGTCTGTGTTTCATATAGACAATGAGCGTGTTCAGGAACAGGTGTGTATACATATGTAGGAAGCCGTGTTGTGTTTCTACTGATCTGGGTGACTTTAGAGGTCAGTATCTGCTTGTTCTCCACTGAGGATTACAGAATAGACGTGCTGTTCTGAGGGTTAACCCTGCTGGGGGTCACACATGCTTTGGTGATGTTGTATTATCTAATTATTTAACGCTCTTCTTTAATTACACACAGAGGGTCCTGCTTTCTGGATGGGATGGAAGCCCAATGACTGCATGGACCATGTTTATCATAGATAAACTTTCCTTAAACAGTCTGTGTTGTACAAAGCTGGTAACCCAAATCTCACTTCTGTTTTGGGGCTCCTAGAAGTTTAACAAACACAAGACCCAAACTGGTATAGATAATTAGCTGCACATCCTAGTCGGTAACTCTTCATTCTGCACATGCACAATGGTCTCATTCATTTCTATGGCTAACCATGCAATGATGGCGCAATGGCTTCAATGAGTTCAACTTCCCCCTTGAAATAAAAGGGGGATCATGGAAGACATATGCAATATGAAAGGTTGGGACTTTTTTTTAAAGTTCACTGGATCTAGAGTGAGTATTATTTTATTTGTGCTACATTCGGGATTTAAAAAAAGGACACATTTTGCATACCCATTCCCGGTCTGGGTCTTGAATCCAGAGACTCAATTTGAAAACCATGCAAATAGTATTTTCAGAATTGGATAAGCAAAGACCATTTCTAGTTTTTCACTGTGACAGGTTTACTTTATCAGTAAGTTCCAAGATAGTACCGGCGGGGGGGTGACAAAACAATGCATTTTGGAGGTCGGATTGCACCCCCTTTTTTGCAGTTACAGATAAATAAAGCGGCGCTATCATAAAAGTAAAAACTGTCAGTAAAAAATAAAATGACACTTCTGTGCATTCCCAATCTCGGTAGCACAGCCCAAAATCTTCTTGATATGTGACATAGGCTTCCCAGGAGTCTGTGTGCTCCCATTCAGATAGTAAGGGGCTTCCCCTTAAAAAAAAAAAAAAAAGA
This sequence comes from Pyxicephalus adspersus, assembly GCF_032062135.1. NCBI lineage: Eukaryota > Metazoa > Chordata > Amphibia > Anura > Pyxicephalidae > Pyxicephalus > Pyxicephalus adspersus. The sequence goes on along the minus strand of NC_092866.1, from coordinate 61,395,891 downwards.
ACTTGGGCTTTTGATATAAGGGTCTAAGTAAACATTTCAGTGATAGGTCTTCTTTAAGTCGAATAATAATTTAGGATATAAATAATGGACTGGAGGGTAATAATTAAAGATTTACATCTGTTAATGAAGCATAAAAGTAGTATGGAATAAGCACAATAAAATGCAGTCAAATTATTATTCAAATAAACACAGATGTGCAGCATGTTGGCTCAGAGATTAGCACTCCGGCCTTTGCAGCACTGGGTCCCAGGTTCAAATCCCAGCCAGGACACTATCTGCATGGAGTTTGCAGGTTCTCCCAGTGGGTTTCTTCCCACATCCCAAAAACATGCATCGACTTGGTTTCTGTGTGAAAGATATGGTAGAAGACATTCTGTTTACTGTGTCTGTGTTGGGACATAGTTATAAAGCAGTAAATTTGACTTCTACCACACATTCATTGAATTACTGTGATTTAAAACACATCCACCTGGGAAATTCACATGGCGATGTTTGGTGAAGTTCATGTATTGCTTTATCATTTTCTCCTTTAGTTTTTTTTTTTTTTTTTTTTTTTTTTTAATAGTTCTGCCAATGAGCAAATATCACTTGCCTTTACCTTGATTGGCCATAACAACTATTTACGTGTGCTGTTCTTGTACGGGTTTCACTTTAATGCTGAGGTTTTCCCACACGTTAAGGATAAGCCCTGACGTTATAATACCCATCATCCACCCACCCCAATCAGGTAGTAGTATTTTTAGTGAGCAGTAAGCATTAGGACTTTGGATGGCGGAACAGTGGTAGGTGGAGGCTTAGAGACAAAATTGGTAAAGTTGAGCCCTTAGTAAAGAAGATTAAATAAAAAAAATAGGTGAACTTGTTACTAGTGGTTCACTTTATGTGCTTAGTCGCTTCAACTCTTTTGCTAAGCTTACAATAATAGATGTAGGCTCAGACTGGCAATCGATTAATATTTTTCTGACTGCAATCAGGGACTATTGATGGTTCTAATACTGTGTCCTTGTCAAGGCTGCAGGAGGTCCGGAATACTGATATCCAAAGAATGAAAAAGGTGTACACAGTATTTCATTTTGGCCTTTGTTTGATACCTATCTTATCATATCTTGTCTGGACTAATTTAACATCCTTCTCTGGTATTTCGTTAACCCGGCTCTCTCCTCTACAATCTATTATGAATGCTGCAGCCGGGCTCATCCATCCTTCCTATCTATTTACCCCATACACAGCCTTCCCACTGCTCCTCTTCTGCTACCTCTCTTTGTATCATGCGGGGTGACCATTAACCTTCTGGAGTAAAATGACAGCTTAGAGACGACAGTCATGTAAACTCCGGTGCCTGTGCACTTGGTTATGTTTGCAAATGTGTGACATACATTATCAGCTACAGACTCTCACTTTGTGACTTTACAATATTGCAGTTTGTTCCCAAATTCCAGATATAACTCCCAGAATGAATGACAGGAGAAAAAAATATTTACAGGTATTATTTGCAAACCTTGTGCTCCCTGCTGATTAAAGAGCTCTAGCGCTCTATCTCAGCAGGAGGTGTGTTGGACTGGAAAAAAAAAAGTTTATTTTACAATGGCTTTTCTAAAAAACAAAATAAACTTAACAACTGTCTTTAATGTTCCTGGATATATTTAGCAGCTATAAAACTGAAAGTTCAGTTGGCTTTAAAGGAGAATTAACTCCATTGCAGAGCACCGCCATCCTCTTTCTTTTTCTCTTTGTGGATGCAAGGTTTGGTCATCTTCATTGGCCGTACCGGTATGACTCCCACACAGGCACACCGGAGTTCATTCAGTCCCGGGATGTGCAGGGAAAGGCTGGATTGCCTGGTATCCTGGACACTGAGCTGCTCATATCCTGGACACTGAGCTGCTCATATCCTGGACACTGAGCTGCTCATTTACAGCTCAGTGTTCCCCAGAGTGATAAGACAGGTAAGAGAGCTTATTGCAGAAGGGACATCACCTGTTCCTTTCTGCAAAAATGCCCTATCTGATCCCACATTTTTAAAAGTGGAACTTTAGTTCTTGTTTCCAGCAAGAGACGATATTTGCCCTAAAACACCAATAGCTCCTTCTAGTGGCAGTTCTATAAACCTCTTTATTTAATACAATGCCAATACTATAGAAGAAAACTAGTAAAACCATACAAAATATATTTAAAGTAACTACTGCAGTTATAACTCAGAATAGCACTTGTAAAGCAGGGTTTTTCCCTTCATTATAAATGTTTATATGATACTTATTTCCATCACATTGCAGTAGTCACATTCTCATTAAACAAAGCTTCTTCCTGATTGGAATTCATAACTGTCATTTGTCCTTTTCACAAGTTCTATGTTGCTAGCAACGCTGGTTAAACATTGCTCGGGACGTGGAGGCGAGCACACCATTAACTGTTGGAGGATTACCCGTCTGACTCCCAGTTTGATAAATGTCCTTGTTTTCTTGTTACGTGCGGTCAGGTGTTTTGCTAAAATCCAACAGCCGCTTCATGTGTATAAAAGATGGATTCTGGAATCATCCTTACTATTCCACGACAGTCCAAAGTAAACAGAGGAAAATACAACGGCGAGTCTGTGTAGATCTACAGTTTAGCTAAAGTAGCATTTCTCAATGTTTTGAACATGGGGGAACCCTTGAAATAATTTTCAGGTCTCTAGGGAACCTGTATACCTATAATAACCTGGTAAAATTACCATATCTGAACTTCATATTACATTAGCAAGGTGGTCAATGGCAAGAATTCCTCTTACATTGCTGGCCATTGAAAAGAATGCCCCCTAGAGATAACCAAAAAGATCATTGAAGTCACCTAAACTGACCTGATAGGCAAACATTGCTCAAGGAACCCCTAGCAACCCCTGGAGGAACCCTGGGATTCTACAGGACCCTGGTTGAGAAATACTGATGTCAAGCCTACGTCAACCCTGAATTTAAAGAAACACTTTATCTTCTCTCAAACAAAGGGGAAGTGATGGTGTCTGTGAGAAGACCCCCTAGGCCTACGGATACTCAACTCTCCATGGATCCCTCATTTCTCCCATCTCCACCTTAGCCGATGCAAAACACTCAGTACTACATGGTTTTCCTGCACATGTGACTTCATCCATGAGACAGCATAGCAGCGAACTACTATGCCCGAGCAACGCAACATGGCGGCATAATGTCACTACTTCCTCTAAGACTTGGCTCTTGACACCTGGCAATGCCAAGGGCCTACTTTGATGAACAGGAAATCAGAAAAAAAAGTGGAGAACAGAAAAATGTTTTATCCAATATCATGAAAATATTTTTTGAATATAGAAACCTGACCAACACTTTTTAATTGCCACGGTTATAAAGGGGCAGACAGGTTGAATGGGGTAACTGCCATACATATTTTTTTTTTTTTATTATTAACTTTGTATTTTCAAAACAAAAACAGACTGAACAAACACCAATCGGGGTAATACAATCAAAGAGGTGTTGGTCTGATACATATTTACCAAGCATTAATGAGACATAAAAAGAAAACAAAACTATAAAACCAAGAGAATATAACGTGCCATAGGTTTTCAAGTAGTAAACGGCTGCAAATGTGGCAAAAGGTTGTTTGAAGGAACAGCAGCGGCCCCCATAGTGGCCTATCACATTCTCCACTTGACAAAAATTCATTGGTGATCAAGTGGCAGTCAGGGTGATCAAGATATATAGTTTGCAGTATTCACCCTAGAAATATTTTAAAGCTGGGTGCGAAGAAGCTGTAGGCCAGTCAACAGCTCTATTGTGACCCAACTTTTCTTTGACCACTCAAAAACAGCCAGGTTGTTACTGGAAAGTGCCAGGTGGTGCACCCAACTGGGGAAAACACTGGTATGGTATGATATATGCTCAGCGGGACATGTAATTGCAAAAAAACCCAAAATAAATGATACGTCTTTATCCGTCCGATATCCCCTAGGATACATAGTTGTCCAGATGGCCATGACACTAATTTTGCTTGTGTGCCAGAGAATTTTCACCCCAATAATCTTTACCTGACGCAGATCGCACATGACACTCTGTGACTGACCAGAAGTCCGACACTGATAAAACGAGTGGCAGATTAAGAGGATTCTTTGTACACCCTTACATATGAAAAGCACAAAGAACATCCTTCATAATAAAGTGTTAAAAACCTCAAATATCCCATTTGGATGGGCCAACATTTTATCTGTGTAAATTAAGAGATATGACATTTTATATTTATAAAAACGTGGGAAAAGATTTCATTATCCTCTCTTGAGTGCTAGATAATTAATGTGTGGTATTGCTCATAACAATGAAAATCCTGCTTCATACCTATGGGAATTCCATATGACCCTCCAGAGCATTTGGTAATGAGGGAAGCTCGCCCTTCACACTGAATTCCGCTATGTGAAGGCTCTGGTTTCACCGTTTTACCACCCTGTTTGTCTCTTGAGCCTGAAATCCCTATAATGTATTACAGTGTTATCTGTGTAAGGCCCCATCATTACAAGGATTTGTAGTGCTTACCAAGTAACATATTTCACAGTCATTAGACAAGACGTGTTTGATGCACTGGGGAGATATATTACACCCATATTAACTCCGACCCCAGCGGGCAGATTAGTAAGTGGTATAGTTGAAGATTTCAGAGCTGTAGAATTTTCACAGAATGAGACCAGCTTGTGGCCTACCAAAGTTATACAAATATGATATGAAAGTTATAGGCCACCAAAAAAAACTAAAACAAAACATAGAATGTTTAACTAGTAATGAGGATCATTTGTTTTATACTGCTCTGGGGACTTAATGGTAAAGCCCTGCTCTGGCCTTCAGTCTTGGGTTCAGTTTTGGTTTTGGGCATTATTTTGTGCAATAGTAAATAAATTAATTTTCTAAAACAAAGGTGTTGAATGGGATGTTTTCATTTAAGTTGTTTTAGCTATAATTCTGCTTTAAAGGGAGTGAAAAGGTTGGTAAGCAATATGTTCCCCCGTGCACACTCCCCTATGCTCAAGCACCGCTTAAGTTAGATAATGGCCAGCATCATTCAATGCATACCTATGAGCCCAGACCATCATGGACTACCTTTCCTTGGGCTCACTGTAATATATTGTAGGGAATGATGCAACAGAGACATATTTGCCGTATTATAGAATAATAAAGATTGCCTACTTTCGGAAAAGGGAACCTTGCTGCTCGGGTGGTCAACCAGAATACACCTAAACCAAAATATGCTAGAAATTGCAGGATATTGCACATTAATGAGAGCCTTCTGTTTTTTCTAACTACAAAATCCTGCTATGTTACTCCTATCAAGTGTATTGGGTTGCTATAACCTTTACCATTAATAGGGATGTGTTAGTTATTTTATTTCCATCCCCTTACTATGTCATAGCTGAATCTAAATTATACTCTTGTCCTATAATCCAATTGTCTGAGTGTTGGGCACTGAACGTTTGCTGCCAGGGAGAAACTGTAAACATAGAAGATACTCTGGAGTCATAACTTTAATTTATATATATATATATATATATATATATATATATATATATATATAGTAGTAATCAGTTCCCAGTGGAACTTCTGTGCCTTAGGCCAGCTTGGCCATTCCCAAGATTTTTAGCTTTGTACACAGTTTATGTCCCATATATTTCCTAAGTGCCTATGTGTACATAATAAATTAGATCTGTACTGTACATGGAACAGATAAAACACTGTCTGTTCTCCCTTCCCAGTAAATTACACAACTCACTGCTACTCCTAACATACTGTCCTGTCAAGAGGGACATGGCCGTATTAAATGTGAATTATTCCTCCTTGTCAGAAGAGGGCAGCAAGAAGGACCTGATCCATAGAGATCAAACCAACCATGCAGCAACAAAGACCATTTAGTTCTGCTCTAAGCTGAGACACCAATAAATCTCTCCAGACTCATTCCAGACTTTTAAATACCAATAAATCTTACTAGAGTCATATATCTATTCATCTGCAAATGGGTCCTTATTAACCAGATCACGTCTGGAGTCATGGCTGGATGTCTACTGGTATTTGCTTTACATTTTTTTTTACCATGTGCTTTTTTGTCCCTTCAATTAAAAGAATAATGAATTGTAAAACATTGTATATGTTTTTGTGTTCGGGAAGCAGTGATTTTGTATGTTTATGAAAATATTGAGCATTACCTATGTAAGCGTTTTCATTCTCTTGAGGCAGATTGCATTATTGAGAATACAACTTATCCAACCATTATAGACCAGTGTTGCCAAATAAGAATGTAGCCTAACCATTTGCTAACACCAAATATATCGTGAGAATGCAGATTATCTATTTAACAGACATTGGTGACATTAATAATAATGCAGCCTATTGTTTCCTTAGAACCAGGTGACATTACTGGAGTACAACGTATGGATTCACTAGAGATTTGCGATAATTCTGAGAATGCAACCTAGCCACTAACTAGAAAATTTTGGACAAAATTTCTAGGGAGACAGCTTTATTATTACACTAAAGTTTGGAAATCTTATCCATTTTCTATATCCAAATCCAAAGGTTATCTATTCATTAGAACATCTAAGAAGAGATATTCCTTTGTTTTTGAAGGGATATTCCCTTACTTACTCTGTTATCTGTAGAACAAAAAGGTCTTAACCACTTCCTATTCTTGTACTGAAATTGTTCACTTAAATTTCACTGCACACTGTGAGCTCTTCACATTGGACCTGATTTACTAAAGCTCCACATGTCTGGAAAAGATAGACTATCATGGGAGAACCTTGGTGATCCATCAAACCTATCAAAAAATCATTTGCTAATAATTTGCAAATATTTTCAGTCCTGGACCATATCCATTACTAGTTTGCTGGATCACCCAGGTTCTCCCATACTAGTCTATCCTCCCTAGTGTTGTAGATCTTTAATAAATCAAACCCAATGTGCATTAGAAGCAGCAGCAAATCAGAGATTTTCTTCTTTCCTGGCTGGGGGATGTCTTAACATTATCTAGTCCTCTCCTTCCTTGTCTTATTGTCCTCTACCCATTTCATTCATTGAATTTTATCCCATGTGGTTGTTACTTTGGGGGTTGTCAGCATGCAAACAAAAAAAAAAAAAACACACTTCTCTGACGTGTGTACGGCGGTCACCTGATGTTGTTCATCGGGCCATTACAGCAGATTGATGAACAACCGCTGTTCACTCTTATGGAGGAGAGCACAGCAGGTGCAACTCTCTCATTCTTCATACGTAGAGTAGAACTGCGCTGTGTGTACAGCGCTCATTTATCCATCTGTCACTGGAAATAATCATGATCTACATTTCTCCGATGTCCATCAGATGCCTGTGCAGGGATGAAGGTGCTGACTTATCTCTATACAAATCCCATCCATTGGCTATGATCTGCATTGTACAGAGAAGCTCATATATCCAGTGATACCATCATTGGATCCATAATATAAGGGAAAGAATAAAAAGAGAATAGTTTTATTAAAAATTTGCATTTAGATGAGGATGGACAGGAGCAACCAATGAACACAAAATATAAGCAGATGAAACTTCACTTTTAATTAATTTGGCAGTTATAAGAAATTACATCTTGAGCCCAAATAAAATGGAAACATAATTTCAATAATCAATTACAGAACGTCTCCTATAGCAATTATAAATGTTACATTGAATTTTAACAAGAGTGGATTTTCCCTTGAACTCCCTCACATCTGGTCTTTCTCTTCACTGTCACTTTTTATCACAGCGTTCATGCAATAGCCATCTGTTTTCAATCTGAGCTTTTGAATTAGAAAGCAAATAGATGGATCACTTTAATATTATTTAGCGTTTCCCCGAACAAGTTTGCAGATTCCTTCATGACGTTCCACGCTCGCTGGCTTGCAATGGGACACGGCTGTATGCGGTTTAGAACAGGTGCTCAACATATGTAAACTCATTCATTCTGTTATTTTGCACTGACAGGCGTTCAGGTGCATTGTGGGATTGTACAGGAGACCAGATTTGTCACACCAATGTTTTTGGGAAACACAACCCACAAAAATTCATTATTCAGATTTGAATCTGCCTAATTTAGGTACATTTTCTACAACTGTTTAACATTTTATAAGTGTGCTCCTATTTTGTGGTAATTCCCCCACCTGCTAGATTGTAAGCTCTTTGGGGCAGGCTCCTCCAGTGTCACGGTCTGTATTTGTTTGTCATTTGCAACCCCTATTTAATGTACAGCGCTGTGTAATATGTTGGCGCTATAAAAAATCCTGTTTATTATTAATAATAATAATAATAGTAATAATAATAAGTAATTTATAATAGGAAATTATTGGAAACTATTGAAAATAGCAAATAGCAAAACTATTAAGGCATTAAACAATTGACTATACATGTATTACTGTTAAAACTAATGTTTATTGTACATAAATAAAAAATTGTTTCCAAAATTTTGATACAACAATTTACTTTTTTTTATAATCTCAATCAATCCTTGTTCGACGCGTTTCGCAGACACATATATCACTTCATCAGGAACACAATATTAAAAGACGCAATATTACTTTTAATAATTTACCAATGAAGAAAAACATTTCTATGTATGAATAATTATAAAAAACAAAACACGGCATAGGCATTTCCAGCGTTTTAAAGGCAAGCTTTAAAACGTCAATAAAAGTGCATAATTTGCATTAGGAACGTTTACATGCGTTTTTAAAAACATCTGTGTAGACCCAGCCTTACTTACATAATAAGTCCTACAACTCGCAATTGATAAATTGATATCTCTCAAAGAATGGCTTAGGGATACAACTGAATGGTTGATGGAGGTAGGTCTAACCTCAAATGTGCACATATGCATATACAAACACTAAACCTAAGTTATGTAATCATTAGAAAATACTTTCCAATTTATTTATTACATTTTTTAAAAATTATTTATTATTAAATGTATTTACTATTGGAAATTATTTACTTTACCTTTATTTAAATATGGGGAAAGGGCTTGATGATACTGGATATCCTCCAACCAGGAGACGAGGCTGTTTCTATCTGACTTGCTGCACATTTTGAGAAGCTCACAGTATTAATATTATTATTAATAAACAGGATTTATATAGCGCCAACATATTACACAGCGCTGTACATTAAAGTATGCAGAGATTTCAGCACAGGAGAGAAGCTGCACAACTGTGAAGGAATGCCTAGAGGGCAGATATAAAACTTAGAGCAATCCTTTTAAAATGTATGCATACCAAGCAATTAATTATTCTATTTACTACTTTTTTGGCTTGTTAAGTATTCCATTGGAAACCTTTTGTCATGTCTGTGCAAAATGTACCTGTTGATTCTGCCATACCTGGAAACTAACTAGAATAGTTTGTGCTATTCATGGTTGCATAATGAATAATAAATGTATATTATCTGCAAAATATGTATTTGTTCTGTGGCTATTAATGTGTCATAACACAACAGAGCTGACAGATTTATAGTAGGTGAGTGAGTGTGCAGTGAGTAAGTATTGTCATTCCATGATAGAATGTATAATACTAGAAAGATTGCTAGGTTAAAAGGGTGAAAAAAATAAATAAATGCAGTATTATAATTTTTTAAGGCACAAAGAAGCTGTAGGCAGGTGACGACCCCTTTATTGTGACCCAACTTTTCAATAACCACCCAAAAACAGCCGGATGGTTACTGAAAAGTGCCGGGTGATCTTCCCAACTAAAAGGGGCTGAGAAGACCACTTAAATGCAGGTGCCATCTCCTGCACGTTAACATTTTAGTAACTAGTCCCTCCCCCAATCCTTAGCCTATCAGGCTACACTGCTTACACATATGCCAACAGGTGAAAGTGGAGCGGGCAGACTGATTAGTATTCCGCTGCTCCTGTTTCATCCAGTATGCAGTTTGGAGGTGACACCCCTCTATTCTTTCACTCGTACAGAGTAAGGTTCGTAGTTTGTAATGTACGGTTGTCACTATTCACCTGATTATTTATGTTTCTTTTTCAGGCCTGTCTGGGGCTGATCTACACCGTCTATGTGGACAATCTGAATGTGTCTCTGGAGAATCTGGTCGCTAATCTAGTGACATGCATCATTCCATCTGCTGGAGGGTCCCAGGTACATAACTGCAAAGATATAAAATGCTTTATCCTGATTAATTAACCTGGTCTCTGTTATATAGAACTGTGTGTTGCATTTGATTACTCTTGTTTTAAAGTTTCTTCAGTCCTGCAAGGAGATGAGCTGTGAAATATCTGTGCTTAGTTTCCTGGGTATGGACACTGATCACAGCCACAAACGTGAACTTCAGGCACAAAAGCTTTTATGGAAAGCGTACTTAAAACTCTGGATTACATTATTTGCCCACATGCCGTATTTTTTCTTCTTCATATATATAACAGACTCTCTTCCCTCAAATTGCTCTCTACCTGTCAGCTTTTTTTTTCATTCCTGAACACTGGGCCATTCATGAGCAGTTTAGCACGGCTTCTTGGCTCAATTCCATGCCAGGAAGAAGTAGGTCCCATGCACATGTGCAGGAGACACGTCATCCAGACCTGACCTGACCCGCTCTGTTAAGGTAGTTGATGACTCTGAACCTGAAAGAAGGCCAAGTACAGCACCGTTCATGCATCGTGCACTCCCTTGTCGTTGGAAAGGATCGTGAAAGATCCTTTCCAACGACAAAAATTGGCAGTGTGTACGCAGCTTAAGACTTGCTCAGGTTTTGCACTTTATCAGTGCTATCAGTGCTTTATCTTGCATTGGTACGTTATGGATCATCTCATTGATTTCAGCTGAGAACAAGATAAAATCATGATGTTGAAGTCACAATGGTGTATAAGGTTTGGGTTGTCATGTTTAAGGTGATAGCACTGAAATTTATATAGAGAACAAATAACCCCTCTATCCTAAACATCCAACTACAGGGTTCTCCCCAGGCACTTTTAGCTGGGCGCACCACCTGGCACTTTTCAGCACCCACCCGGCTGTTTTTGGGTGGTTACCAAAGAGTTTGGTCACAATACAGGGGCTGCCACCCACCTAAAATTTCTTACCACCCGGCTTAAAAAAATTTCTGGGTTGAGCACAGCAACTAGTAGATCACTAACATTCCATAGAAACTTTGGTAAAATACAGCAGCCTTTCTCAACCTACTTTTAAGGGCCCTAAAAGTAACTTTCAGGTCTTAGGGAACCCCTCCTATAATCACTATATCCACAGCTTACAATTTATTAGCATGGTGGTCAATGGCAAGAATCCCTCTTACACTGCTGGCCATTGGGAAGAATATCACCCTTACAGCTAGCCAAAAAATTCATTGTTGTCACTTACACCTAAAAAGGGACAAACTGCTCAATGCTCAAGGAACCTTTAGCAACCTCTGGAGGAACCCCGGATGAGAAACACTGACATACAGTATTTTTAAAGGTTGTTGTCAAGGGCCCATTGAGCACTACCATCTTTTAAAATAGGTTGCCTGTCTTAGTCAATAATGGATGCCTGTGTGGGCAATTTATTGGTGACCTATATAATCCAGCTGATGCCCACTGACAGCAAGAACATTGCCAACATTGCCATTTCTGAAGCTTTTAAAGTCAAATAGAAACGCCATAATGACAGAGAAACACGGTTACCCCCTATATGTGTTTTATTTTTGACCGTTGCATAGTGTCTGTTTCACTATGTTCCCTTGTGTTGAGTATCCAAGTTGTGCTATTGCAAGCCTCCTACATGTTCTTATCACAAAACCATCAATACATTCCTGTCTGATGAGAGTGTGTTTTCCTAGAGATGCAGGTAATTAAATTAAGGAACAATTTAGATATATCGGTAGCTATATTAGCATTCTTCATTTTCCACTACAATGCTTCACTTCCGAGGCAGCGACCTAAGGAATTCCCTCTTACACACTGCCAAAGTTACACAACAGTTGGATGAAAGCTAAATTCCACGAAAGGTGCATAGTGAATATTTCATAGTAATCTACCCTCCCACATTTTGCAATGTAAGCTATTTTATTTCCCTACAGACAGTATTTGGTCACGTGGTATCCTCTGATCTGTGCACTGTACAGTCTTTCCAGCAAGATAGGAGGGATGATGGTGGTATGTTTACTACTGGGAAAATAAGTGCATCATTCATCTGGCACATTTGGCAATGCCATGTTTCATATTGTCCATTGCAGTGCCCTCGACAGAGATTGCTTGCAGTTGCGGAAGACCCAGGCATTCCCCATTCATAAGAACATCCAGAATATGTTAACAATTTAATTTGTGCAATATACTACTATTATAACTACTGGGTGGTTTCCGTTTTATAGTACATCGACCGTAACATTCTCACTGGTTGTGCGACATGCATAATTATGCCATTACCAGTTCTAGTTCTGTATGTTGGCCAGTTTTGGCCTACCAGTTCTGCATGGCAGCCAGGGAATGTAGACCTGGCCACCATGTAGCTGATTTGGTACTGTGTAGACACTAGCACTGTGATTTCAAGAAAAGGCAACCAAATAGATCAGCCCCTCTCAACCAGGTATCCTGTGAAACACTAATGACCCTTCAGAGTTTACCTAAAGGTTCCTCAAGCATTAGCACATTCATTTCCATGTGATCGTGCCAACATTGAACCAGAACCTTCACTCAGCAGTGTCTGCACTGTGGTTCCTGTGGATGAACAGACATCTCCAAGTTGGGCCACTACGTCCACTGTTGTAGCAATTTCATTTTAACATCTAAAAATTTTTCCATTCATCCAAACTATTTCCTGTAATTCACAAGGACGCTTCCATTAACTGGAAAGGTTGTGAGAATATTATCGGTTTTATTTACGGATGTTCGGTTCTCATTTTAAACCAGAATACTACCTTCAATTGCAGTGGAAACATTCTCTGGATAGGGGTTGCTGCGTGTTACTGTACACGTGGATGTACTGCACGCATTGCCAGCAAAATTTCACAGCCTATAAATAAAAATGTACTTGTTGAAGTGTGAATATGAAGGCCAATAAAGTTTATTTCAATTTGATTAGTGGGTATTGCAGCTTGTGCTGGATGGAAGAGATCATGTCCTTATGTATTGTGTTGTAATCTAATATCCTCCTATTTATTTGCTGTGTCATCCTTAGTTTTTAGTTTCTGCTGGTTTGTCAGTATCTACTATGTGTTCCTTTGGTTACATTTACTCATGTTTCACTGTTCCACCCCATTGATAAATATTTTTTTTTTTTTGTTTAGGTGCACTGATCTGGGCTTTACCAAGCCCCGCTCGTGGCGCGGAGGCCGGACCGAGCCCCGCTCTTGGCGCGGAGGCCGGACCGAGCCCCGCTCGTGGCGCGGAGGCCGGACCGAGCCCCGCTCGTGGCGCGGAGGCCGGACCGAGCCCCGCTCGTGGCGCGGAGGCCGGACCGAGCCCTGGTCTTGACAAGTAGTAATGGATAGCCTTTGCCTCTGCGCATATTCTTTTTGTAGTTAAATCACTCTTGGTAAATCTGTTTAAGTCGTGTCTTCAGCTGTTTGATTGTAACAAGCATTTTTCATTCATTCCTGACTTGTCTAGAGGCTTGAACCTGTTTATTATCTCTGAGGGTAAATCTGTACTCACGTGTTTATCCTTCCTGCTAAACTACAGGGCATAATAAAATGCAGCGAGCTGTGTAATAACTGTACACAGTGAGTAATGATCCTGTACATTGGATGCATACTCCACTTACATGCAGGTTACCAAGATTTACTGTCTTTTTCTGCTTTCTCTAATAAACATTTTTTCATTTTTTATAGCCAGTTGAATTGGCTTAAGTGTTTTGGAACACAGATGTCTTATCCCTCACTCCATAATTAACACAATGGTCAATGTGCAACTACTTTTACCATAACGTGTCTTGAGAATGTCTGGTTTCAAGTCTTCCGCCTAATGTTCTGCACCTCCTCATTTGGTTGGTAAGGTTTTCCATCACAGATAAGGGCTAATAGTAGCCTGCAGATGGAAAGAAAGGGCAGGCTGAACTGGCAGTTCCATCAATTAACTGTTCACTTTTTATTTAATTTTGTTGTTTCTAAGACCTTAAGACATTACAATTTCCTTTATTACAAACCTTGGCGAAAAGTAAAGATGTGTGTAAGCTACAAAATCATCGGGCCCTCACACTGGGCTATGTATTTCCCCATGAGAGTGCCGATTGGCTTAACAATGTCATATGCTGCCCCATATCCCAAGGTAACGGGTATTTCTTTTGGGTTGCAGCACCAATTGGAGTGGCAGAGAGCAGAACAAGTATAAGTATGTCCTGCTGGCGGAAATAAAAAACAAACCTAATGCTTTCCGACTACAAACCTGTATTCTTACTATTGATCTGTGTTGCATTATTTGTGTGTGTATATATAATTTCATTAACGTTTATCTCACATAAAGGAGCTCTATCAGTGACAATCACCCTTTTTTTTCTTTACAGAAACTCTTTTCACTGGGTGCCGGAGATCGCCAGCTGATCCAGACCCCTCTGTACGACAGCCTGCCAGTAACGGGAACAAGCGTGGCACTCCTCTTCCAGCAGTTAGGTAGGCAAATAGTTGCAATAAAGTTCCTGTGACCTTTATTTTAATTTTCACCTGACCACGGACAGATGTACTCTGATTCACCTTGGCATTTCTGGGCCATTGTCATCTTGTGGTCTTTCTGTTATGCTAGTCATGTGTTATACAAAATTACCAAACTTCTTTCTTTGTCGGCAAATGGTAACAGGAATTTTTTTTCATAAATATAACACATATTTTTTTGTACAAAAAATTGAAAAAAATCATTAAAAATAAAATGAAATACAATAACAAAAGAAAACAAGCAAAAAAACAGAACATATCATCTAGTGGAAACACCCCTAGTTTAGTACAAACAAATCCAACAACATACAGGGGTATAAATATAAAACACAAACCGAGAAAAAAATAGGAAAAAAAGGGTACGTGTTCTGTAGTATCGCTTATAAACTTTAGTTTATAAAGTTTATCCAATAATCATAGGTATAATGACTTGGAATCAAAATCCGGCATACTATGATGATCTAGCCATGGCATCTATACCTTAAAGAAACTCGGGAGAGAGTCTCAGGTTATATTGGTCATCCTCTCCAGATTGCTGGAACTTTTGAATGCAAGCCATCTATCTCAGTATTCTGTTGGTATTTTTGTCTCGTTGATTGTTTTACGTTGATGTCCGTTTTTCTGCTTCTGTTTTTTTTTTTACATGCAAAGCCCATTGGACTGCACAAACCCCTACATGTGGGTTATTTTCACTATAAATCAATTTATCAGCTGAACATATAGCTGGACTTCTGACATAATCCTGATTTACCAGCATTCCTCGCTTTATTAGGAAGAATATCTGACTTTTATTTCTTTGTAATCTCCTGTGACATGCTGTATTTGGAGTAAAGGTGGCTTTCAGTAAATGTAAAGGAGGAGGAGGGGGGATATGGTTATATTTACTACAGATATACAGTACAGAAACTGATTGTGTAACTCTGAGTGCCTGTAAGGGGCCACTCCACTCAGTGCCAGAAGTGTATTTGATTTGTGTCTTACTCCGGGTGGTAAATCTGCATATTACACGTCCCTTTATCCATCCATGCATACTGTATGACTACCGACTCAAATCCCATTACCAGATCATAATATTCTAATCTTCTGAGCTGGGACTTTGTTGCAGGAAAGCATTGTGCCTTCTCAGAATGGCATTACCCCGTTCTAAATTGGGAAATTAGAACAATGGCAGCAATTATGAAGGGCTGCTATGTAATTTGTTAAGTGGACTTACTTTGGAAAGTTTTCAGAAAATGCCAGGCTTGTTAACCTAAAAAAACCTAAAAAGGGTTGCTGCAAAAAAAAAAAAAAAACAGATAAATGTTTGTCTTCCACTTCAACAAAGATCTGCTGTAAAACCGGACAAAAACACATGGTGTCGGGATGGACCCCCTTTGCCCTCAGAACTGCAATCATTTTTCTTGGCAAAGTTTCAACAATGTGATGTCTATCCCTCCATCCATGCATCCATCTTTCTATAAATCATTTATTCTATCTTCATGTACTGGCCACTTTATTAGGTATACCTTGCTAGTACCAGGTTGGACCCCCTTTGCCTTCAGAACTGCTGTCATTCTTCATGGCATTCATTCAACAATTTTCTATCTATCTATCTATCTATCTATCTATCTATCTATCTATCTATCTATCTATCTATCATTATTATTATTACACCATATTTTTATAGCGCCATCATATTGCGCATCGCTGTACAAAGTCGATAGTCGTGTCACTAAGTGTCCCTCAAAGGAGCTCACAAGCCCTACCATAGTCATATATCAATAATGTAGTCTAAGTTCAATTTTGAGGGGAAGCCAATTAACCTTACTGTATGTTTTTGGGATGTGAGAGAAAACCGGAGTACCCGGAGGAAACCCACCCAAACCCGGGGAGAACCTGTAAACTCCATGCAGATAATGTCCTGGCCGAGATTCAAACCTGGGACCTAGCGCTGCAAAGGCAAGAGTGCTAACTCCTGAGCCACCGTGCTGCCCCATCTATCTATCTATCTATCTGATATTTTTATTGGTTCCCCTAAATACTTTATTGGTGTAAAGACGCTTCAAGAAGTGAGAAATAAGATAAATTCCTTTTGTTTCTTTTGAAGAATTCCTTGCAGCGTAACATTGGCCTCCCTTGGACTGCAAAATTCCCACCGAAAATCCGCCTTAACTTTCCGGGCAGTCGGGAAAAAGCCGGCGCGGTTCTAAATATTTTCCTGCCTTGAATGTGACCCGGTCGGTCTGGCTGCCAGCACGTTGTCAACGATTTCATTTACAGGAAGGTTTTTTAATGGAGCCAACACAAATTTACGCAAAGTTCAGAAGACGATAAAACTTTTTTAATAAAATTCCATATCAATATTTGACTTGGACCCAGGCTTTGGATCAGCTTTGTAATAATATTGAAAGAGGGCCATCCTCACATTGCTGGGCCCCTTATTCTTCTAGTGTTTTCTCCAATTTGTTTTTAATTATTGTAAAGCCCAGCTCCTCCCCAGATTATCACTTTTTGGATGCTTCAGAATAGGTGAATATCTTTGCATCCTTGCCTGACCCACCAACTTTTGCAACAGGGATTTGATGCATTTTGTTGAATTTTTTTTTACCTTCCCTAGAGTTGGTGTTATGTTCTCCAAAGACTATTTGGGGAATGCCAACACACATGATTCAAGTTACTGGCATCTATGGAACTTTAAAAAGTTTAGTTTTGGATGCAGATGACCTCTAATTGCCTTGCCTGCCAGATGTTATGATGAAAACCTACTCGGCACTGGTTGTGGTTTTTGAGGCTTGATAGAAAGCAGAAACATTAAAGAGAGATTCTGTTTAATGTCTTTATGTAGAAAAGTGAGAAGTATAGAGATAAGAACCATTTATCGGGTTAGTCATCACCACCTTCCTGCAAATCTGTATAGCTGAGATGGACTGTCCTCCATGAGCACCAGGAAATTGCCCTGTGGTTGAGGAGTTTATATTTTTTTGCAGCATGTGAGCCTGACTCATGAAACAGCGGGCCAGTACTTCAGGATATTCACGTGGATGAAAACATTCTTCACCAGGTCACACCTTTTTACCTACACAAGTCATTGTGAATCAACACTTTTTGAGATCAGAATCACCATACAGTATCAACATGTAAGCAATTTTGCAGATGGGCCTTGTTATATTACTTAATGCAATATAAAGGGAAACAATAATAAGATTGAAACATACATGAGACCTATAGTTAATGCATATGATATGAAATAGAAAAGAGATGAAGGGATCAAGGGAAAGATACTGAATATATATCAGATGGATCAGCCTTTCCTAACTTTTTTTGCCATGGAGGAGCTCTTAAAATAACTTTCAGATCTTAGGGACCCCCTTCTATAAATACTATACCCACAGCTCACAGCATATTAGAGTGTCATTAGAGTGGCCATTGGGAAGCATGTAATAGCCAAAAAGATCATTTGTGTGACTTTGGAGGCACTTTGGAGGCACATTGTTCAAGAAACCCCCAGCAACCTCTGGAGGAACCCTAGAGTTCCACTGAACCCTGGTTCAGTTCATAAATATAAGACAAGTCAGGAATAGATCAATTATAGTCACACTTTCCAATGTCAGTTTTGTTAAGTTAAACTTTGGAGGAACTTTGTTAGCAGACTTCTTGTTATTATTTCCTATGGAAAAACTTGTCATAATTAGTAAAATCTGCTGAATTTACGCCATAATGTTTTCTTTGTACTAATAACATTTCATGACCCATAGAAATGGGCCCAAATAAAGCGATTGGAGAATTAATAATGCCTTGCACAGCATGGAATCTGGGAGATGATTTGCCTTGGAGAAAAAACATTGATCAGAATTACATTTCTTTCATCTGTATGCCCGCTCATGCTGCTTTGCGGAATCCAGCCTGGGCTCACAGCTGTAATAATTTTAAACTATGTGGAGGCATTGCGTTTTGTAGAGACAACCGGTGTACTGATTTACAAATTACGGAGTGGACATTATCCCGCCTGCATGAGGTCCATTATCAGGAAGCTGCAGTCATTAGAATCAGCAGTGCACTGTCACGTTGGTACAGGAACATGGCTTTGCAGGAGGGACCCCATCAACCTTGTGGAACGTCTTGTTCTGTTTTGTTCATGCGCCACAATTAAAGCATTTGTCCGTGCTGAAATCCAATCTACAATATAACTTATTATGGTAGAATTAAATGTTTTCTGCCTGCCTGCCAACACTATTTGCAAATGTTTTGTGGACACACTTTGTGGAAAGCAGTGGTCTTTCATTAGATATCCAACACGTTAAAACATCAACGGAATGTATCTAAACTCAAGAATAAAAATGTAATATATTGCAGCTTTACAGTTGTTCGATGTAATTGGTAATATTTTTTCAGGTTTCTTATCTACCTTCTGTGAAATGTAAAACATCTACTGCTTTATAATAAAAAGGTAGAGTATGAAGAGGTGTTTGGTGGTCCTAAAACACATTATGTTGTAGAGTTGCAATACTGCTCCTCCATAGACACAATGGGCCTGATTTATTAAAGCTCTCCAAGACTGGAGAAGAAAGACTGTCATGCCAGAACTTAGGTGATCCAGCAAAACGTGAATGGATCTGGTTCAGGATTAAAAACATTTGCCATCTAATAGCTAATGACTTTTAAGACATTAATTCCAGATTTGCTGACCCAGTTTCTACCATGAAGTCTGTCTTCTCCACTCTTGCTGAAAATCCAACTGTTTCAATATTCTGACTGCAGCTAAAAAAAATCCATGTTCGGGCAGTTCCTGTTGTAAAATGAACAAACATCCCGGTAATTTAAGCTCCTGTGTTGTCACCTAACCACATGCATTCCTGATTCCCTAGTCACGACAAACTGCTATGCATGGATGTAACCCTCCGTTGTCACCATTAGAAAACCTATATTTAGGAAACACCACTAGAAACAGGACATGACTGCAAAGAAACTGTAGGATATCAGATGATCCTCAGGTGAAAATAGTTTTTCAATTAAAGAAAATGACAATACTTTGCCTAAACAAATTCTAGGTCTTCATTAACGGGTTACATTTACCCAAACCCGTAAATGGTATTCTAAATTTGATTATAACTTGGTTGTAATTTGAGCTAATCATAGCGAATGCAAAATTATGTATAAATGCAATTATAACATCTGAATTATCTTTATAAAGATATCAAGAAAAAAAAGGAAATGTAAGCCATTATTCGATTACCTAGAGGTTTGTGCAATTTATATATATTTTGGTTTTTAAAAAAACTGAGCATCTGCCGCCCCCAATTTAGCAGCTTGGTTTAATATAAGCAAACAGAGAGCAGCTGATCCGGTTGTAGGATTGTTTGGAAAAGTACTGGGTGAACAATCCTCGTACGCACCACATACAGTACATACCTTACTGTTTAATGAGGAAGCATATTTGGAAGGGGTCACTGCACAGACACAATGGCTGCTGTCTGTAGATTAGCACTTACACAGAAGGAATGAGACTGTGGTTTTACAGTCCGGGGGAGAGAGGGTGCCGCTGAGGTCACATAGTACTAACTGTTCATTGTCTTCCTGTGTTGGGCCAGATGCTTTGTTTAAAGTGGTAAAAGACTCCCTGGCATTCATGATGGACCCATTAGGCTATCGGAGTCAAAAGAGAATAATAATATCAAAAAAAAATTACAAACTCTAAAATTCACTACAGTGTTTTTTATCCATCCAGCAAAAAGGATATTTTACTGGCTTCTTCTAAAACAGTGAGATTTCTCTGCCATCATTTCGGACGCATGTCGCAGGTCCACCTTTGTGTATTTCAGCTCTTCCTGTTATAATATGCATAACACAAAGTGATTTCAGCAACAGTGAACCCTTTTGAATAGGCACAACTGGTGCGTGACCAGTCCATTGAGTTTACCGGAGGAATAGGAGCATTGATTTCCCCAACAAAAACATAGTTTTATGATTTCCTTTTTTTTTTTTTTTTTATACAGGCATTTGTAAAATATTAGTTTTTTACAGAGTTTACTATCTTGCTACATAGTGGATAGAGCAATACAGATCATTACTTTATGGCCCAATGGCTAACTGCACCCTAGACTGCTGGTTTATGGCCCACATACAGCCAAAAATAGAGAATCCTCTTATCCGTCTTCCGTATACTTGTTTTTTTAGCAGTGGAAGACTTAAAAAAAAATCACCGCATGTGGTATTGAGGGCTTCCGACATAACTCGCCCACGATCCTAACCCCTGTGTGGACAATTTGGGTTCTTTTGACTATTTCCTTTCCTCCAAAAATCCACTTGCCCAAGGTATTTTCAATTCGTCATAAACTCTTCCTGTGGAATAACAAGCGCCTACGGTCGCCTGCTGCGCTTATAACCATCCTCTAACTTCTTAGTATAGCAAGCCATGTTTAAAATTGGTACCGTTGAGGTCACAGCTGGTGTTTGCTGGGTAACCGAAGCATATTACAACTACAAAAACTTTGGTTGGTAATATTTCCTAAAAAAGATCCGAGAGTTCTTTTTGTGGTTACAAAATGTGTTAAAGCTAAGCCAAAGAAATGAAACCACTTACACCACTGCATCTGGGAGCCTTTTAACAGACGCTAAACTCATTCCAGTAATAATAATCACCTACATGTTACAAGGTTAAATAAATGTTCTATTATTGGATATTGGCTGATAGAGCTTGCATTTAAAGTTACAACAAATATATAATTACCTTTAAATAAAAAAAATATTTGAACAATACACCTAAAGTCTTGAACTCCTCCTGAGTGATAATAGTTTGCTTTCTAGTATATGAAGGTACCTAGGCACTACAGTTCTCATAGCTGTATGCCTGCAGTATAAGATCCAAGGCACTGCCACCTCTGACTTCTAGTTTCAAGAGATCTGTGAATGTTTAAAACCGGACTAAAGGTCCACTTTTAAAAATGTTCAGTCAAGCAGATCAATATTGCAGAAAGGGACTGGTGGTGTGCATGCAGGATACCTGGTAATCTCCGCTTCCCCTGCGCTTTCCAGGACTGAATGAACTTCCAAGATGGCCCAGTCACAGGGAGGAAGTAAAGAAAAGGGATGGGGGCACCCTGCCACAGAAAAGGGGAACAGGGGAAGTTTTAGCAGTTCTAAAACTGCTTTAAAATGGACAGAGTCAACTTGAATTTTATGGTAAATATTTGTTTCCAGCCTGTACCATAAAACTATACGTTTTATCTGCAATTCCTCCTCAAAACAGCAATTTGTTACCTGGTATATGCTTACAGATTTCAGTGTGAAACCTAAGGCAATGCTACTGTAAGGAGTTCTGAAGTGGGATTTGGTGATGTCAGTTTTGTGTTTCTTAACTGTTCTCCTTGCTGGGGCACTAACGTGTGGAAGTAAAGCCCCGCCGCTACCAAACTGCCACCTCCACAGAGAGAAATCATGCAGAACAAGGCATTATAAATTTGTAATGGAGGAAGATCAGCTGTGGGTCATACAGTCCTTTGTCCTGAGCTTCAGAATTTTGTTTCTCTTTATGCTGCTCACTGTTCTTAATACTGGAGGCTCTGACATGTAGAAGTAAAGCCACTACCAAACTGGCCACCTCTGCAGAGCGACAACGTGCAGAAGAAGGCATGGCAAGTCTGTAATGGGGAATGATTAGTTAATAAATTCCAGTTTCACTTTGTGCCACTTACTGTTACTCCTTACTGGAGGTTCTGAAAGATGGAAGTAAAGCCCTACCACCACCAAACTGTCCACCTCCACAGAGATACCATGGAGAACAAAGCATGGTGAATCTGTAATGGAGAGCTGTAATGTGACATTCTATTTCACTTTCTGCTCACTGTTCTCTTTACTGGAGGCTCCCACATGTGGAAGTAAAGCCCTGCCACTACCAAACTGGCCACCTCCATAGAGAGAAACTGTACAGACCAAAGCATGGTGAATATTTCATGGAGAAAGATCAGCTGCAGGTAATAAAGTTCTCTGTCCTGAGCTTCAGAATTCTTTTTCACTTTGTGCTGCTTGCTATTTTACTTACTGGAGGCTCTAACAGGTGGAAGTAAAGCAATGCCACTACCAAACTGGCCACACCATACAGAAGAAGGCATTGTGAGTCTACATTGGGGAAAGATCAGCTGCAGGGGTGATAAAGCTCTTTATTCAGAGCTTCCAGAATCCTGTTTCACCTTTTATGTTATGTTACTAGTGGTATGATTCAATTAGTTTAGCCTTAAAGCATTTGAGGCTTCTTCCTCTAGACTTCCACCATTATTAGACCTCATCTGTATAGAATAAAATTTCCTCTTATTTGTTGAGAACTTTGAAACCCCCACTTGTTACAATGTGTTTTAATGTCTCACCCTTAGGCCAATTCTGCGAAGGAATTAGAAAGTGGAATTTTGTTTTTTGAAGTGCCATTCTTCATGTGTTGTTTATCAGCGATCGGCACAGATATTGTATTAGCTGAAATGTGCCCGGCTCTCTCCGGAATGCAATCGGCAATTCCAAATACTTTTTATTTGTGCAGTTATGATTAGTTTTTAATTTCACTCATATGGCCCCTTCAAGAAAATTGCTGGTTAATAACGAAGTCTGCGTTTAGCGAGCCTTCGGGGGTTTGGCCTCGTCTTATAATACTGATCTTCATGATGTCATCTAAGGCATTCTTCAGAACTTGCTCCATCCGAGGACGCTGCAGAGAATTAAAGATTTAAATGCGGGGATTGCGGTTTACAGAAAGGCATTCGCGAGGTCCGATGGATGCCATTATCCACCAAAATATGACAAAGATGCACAGAGGTCTATTTCTTTTCAGGATTAACACACATTGCAACCCACAAATAAAAATTGTGATATGTTGCAGCTTAGCAGTGTTTGCTGCATTAAGTTTACCTATCAGATGATTTTTTTTTCATCTGGTGATTCTTCCAGTGGCATAGGATGACAATTCTTACCATACTCGGTGTTCTCCCCAGTCCCATTTAGCTGGGCGTACCACCTTGCATTTTTTTAGTAACTACCCAGCTGTTTTTTGGTGGTTACTAAAAAATTCACAATACGGGGGCTGCCATCTATGTTAAAAAAAAAAAAATTCTTGGCAGAACACTGCATACTGTGTTCATAAAGGAGCAGCATTGTGACCCTAGAACAGGACGACAATAACCTCCCACTTTGTTCCTCTTTATAACATGGTAGATGTTCTTTCATCCTCGAGGTATCTAGGCTCACTATAACCAAGAGGGATAAGGAGCCCACAGGAAGATACATTTTTCTAGGATCAACAGGTATTTTGTTTTTTCCCAAACCAGTGCCTTCATTTAACAGACCAATAGGCAGCAAATGGAGGTTTATCATTATCATTGACATACACTTTGAAGTCCTCCTCCTCCTCCAAAAATTGATTGATATCCTCAGCAGGTGTACTGGGCTTAGTATTTGATCCGATTATCTCTATGACTTTGGTATATAATTACATTCGGCAGTGTCTGTTTTCTCTCACGGATGTTAATAGGAGCGAGGAGTGAAGCTTCATAATTATGAGTGTCATTTCACTCTGCTTAGCATCTGTCCAGATGTTACCCAGAGCTGAGTCCAGCACATTACTGGGATGTTTCACAAGAGCATGGCTCATCGTATAGATTATATATGTCACCGTTTCTATAAAATAATCTGGAGCCCCCTCTGATAACCAGGTAACGAGCAGTTGAAATTAATTACTACCAATACTATTCAGGAGATTTCACATCTGTTCTCTAAGGATTTGTGGAAACGGGCTGTAGCTTGCATGGGAACGGTGTGTACAATGATTTGCAGAGCTCTCTGCATGCTTTGTTAAAGTGACCCTGCAACTTTAGGGTCGTTACGAAGAAAGAAGTAGATCTGCGATTAAAGTGTTAAAATCTAGATTGTAAAGTTTAAGACCAAAGCCGAAGTGTTTCAGGAACTCTGCAACCTCTCTTCGTCAGTGGTGCGAAAGGAAATATTTGTATTATTCTGGACTAATTGGATCGTGCTTCACTGTGGAAAAGTTTGTTCTGTCTGCACAAGAAATCAGAAAGAGGAGATATCTGTAAAAGAAGTTTTATGAATAACTTTCTGGAGAGCTGTGCAGGTAGGTGCATCCCCTGTATTGTGACCCAACTCTTCAGCAACCACCCAAAATCTGCCTGGTGGTTATTTGAATAGTTCCGGGTGGTGTGACCAGCTAAAAGGTGCTGGGGAGAATGGTGAACACCCCTACAGTGCTGCAGGTACCAAGGCCAGTGCAAGTACTCAACCTTTTTGGTGGGACAAATACCTGCTTCCATACTGTTGAGGGTGTTGCTCCCACTAGGTCCCGTAGTGATGAACGAGCTTAAGGAATTGGAACATTTGGCATGGAGAAATTATTCTACACACCGGGCGTAGAGGTGTCGACAGATGGAATTCGGCCAACTCTTTTGGCTGGACAGGGGAGACATAAATCCTAAGCAGGCACATGGGAGGTCATTAAGTCCCGTGGAGGAAGCTGGGATTGCCTGGTGTTCTGGCATGCATGGCAGCTCAGCAGTTTTGACAATTCTCCAGAGATCGGGTAGATAGGAATGATTATTGCAAAAGTTAAATAATCTGCAATATTGTTCTGCCTGATCCAACATGGCACTTTAGTTCTGCTTCAAATCGGGACAGTTTTGTTGAGTAGAGTTTAAAAGTTCTTTATGGCTCCCACCTTCACCAGACCCTCGGCTGACACAATGATGGGGCGATTGTTCATGGCTCCCACCTTCACCGGACCCTCGGCTGACACAATGATGGGGCGATTGTTCATGGCTCCCACCTTCACCGGACCCTTGGCTGACACAATGACAGGGGTGCAGGGACCTGGACTTCTGCGTAATTGGGGCCCCCACTTCATATTTGCCCAGAGTCACTTTAAACAGCCTTCTATATTCAGTAAGTCACCTATAACATTACATTTTGTTCTTACTGCTGCCAACCTACGGTACTTTCCTAATTATCCTAACAAGATAATTCTTAATTTCCATACTCAAATGACCCCTTTTCTAAAAATCATTTTTTTGTTGCCCCAACATTCCTCAATGTCGGAAACTTCATATCACAGACCATTTACTTAGATTTTTCCGTTTCATTATCTAAAATTGTCTTCTCTCTTTCTCATACAAGTCTCCATAACTTTATTTCATGCAAATGCTTCATAAAATTCCCATGGTCCTGTTATTTCGTACAGTTATTATCTATATTCATTCATATTGTATCCTTGTGTCTATGTGTTTGCCAGCATATTTTGCCTCCTTAGGGATGTATTAGCGTGTTAAACATTTTGGTTCAAGAGTTTATGTCAGACTTGTGCCAAAAATTCCTTTACAGTCAAATTATCTTTTAATGAAAGTTGATGAGGTCCAGGAGATTCACTTCACAAAGAAATTCAACTGTTTTTAAGAGTGAGTTGTCAGTGTAATGTTTACCTGAAAACCACTTTGATGCGACATTTACATATTTTGTGCCATTTGTTCCAGACCTAGTGGCTTTGTATTGGGCAGTGCAGTCAGCTCGGCTGCAGAATTACAAGCCCTACCGTGTTTTCTTACTTCTTGATATCCTTTGGTAATCTTTCAGTCATTTGCAAGACCTTCCTGTTGCTCTCTCTCCTTGTTCAGGGTGACTGGTCTTGTATCCACCCCCTTTCTTGTAATTGATGGGCCTGTTAGGCCCCTCCCACAGCTCTGTTCTCTGAACAGTTTGTATGCAAAATGATGATGATGTCACAGCTACTTAAATATCTGTGTTTGCCATGGCATTGGTGCACTCAAAATAAATTATCTTTTTGTGGTTTAGAGGGATATATTTAGATGAGCATTTGTATTTGTGGACTTACACTCCAGTGTTCTTTATCACAAAGTATTAGATTGTAGTAATTGAGACCCACAGTATTTAGCTAAGGAACAGATTATTTTTTATAATAACCGAGGTCCCAGAAACTAAACCTGGATGTGCATTATGCAGAGTGAATGTACAATTTTCTTCCAAATGTAGTATATAGGCTTTCTTTTTGATAAACCCGCACTACAGTTTTTGGTAATTCTATTGCTCATCATACATATTACATTCTGATTTTAGAATAAGCTACGATGGTCCTTGTGCAGGGGAAACCCTGTCACATGAACTTCTATTAACCAGCAGAAACCCACAGTGAGAAATGTCATGCCACCTCCAAGTAGACTTTAAATAACGCCGGAGATTCTGCAGATCAGAAGCAAATAAAATGGCATTTGTTAATAATGCACCATGCTGTCAGCAATCTAAATGACATAAGGATTCTTTTTTACGTTACCTAGACTGCTCAGTTTAAACACTTGGCAAGCTTTTCTAACCAGCTAAACCTTTTAAATTGTAAAATAATCCTTTCCTTGACCCGACTTACTTGCCATAAATCTGTCAGCCCTTTTGTGTCATAACACTTTAATAGCCACAGAGTAAATATACATTCTGCTAATTACATTTATCACCAATCATTATAGCACCATTATTAGCACAAGCACTTTCTAGGTAAAGGCCCGCCGACCATTATTCTCTCCTCCATCCAATTAACATGGGTGGAACTGCATTTTTCAGAACACATCCGCGATCTTTCAACCAATAGTGCTATAAAAGCGTAACGCTGCAACAGATATTGAAAATAAATATTTATTTGTATTTGCATTTTCAGTTTTTCCAGGTGTATATTACCTGGTATTTTCTCCAGTGCTCCTTTCTAGTCCTCTTCTTTCCAGCTCTGCAATGTATACAAGCTACCGGTCACAATGACATGGCTGCTGGTCCTTCCACTGGTGCTGGTGCAGGAAGGGCTTTTTTTAAAATTTGTATATGCAGGCCTGTAGGAGTTTTAAACTTGTTTTTTTAAAGTGTTTTTGCAAACTTTTTGCTTTTCTCCACCGAGCATTAAGATGAATGTGTCTTCTTCCTAAAACCTCAGGGACCCCCAATATTTCTGCACTCATTACTTCTGTTTTTTGAAGTCTTTAAGCTGTAGACATGCAGGGATTTTGTATCCAGCCAAGGATGCAGCAGTGACCCCCAGCGCTACATAGCAAAAAGTGTAAAAATAGACGCCGGGTAGACGGAGACCAATGTCGAGGATCCACTTCCCATACAAACACTTCACCTCCTTCCCATTGATGGTCACACGTGTTTATCAGACGGTCTTGTGTGACAACAGGAAAGATAGATTGATATGTTTTGTTGCTGAAGGATGTTTTTCAATCTTCTTTATAAGATTTGTGTTCATAAAAACACAGGGAAGTCGCTATCTCCTGTTTGTTTCAGATTCCGGATGTGTATGGATTACTCTTGGAGTGAGATACCTGAGGAGGGAACCAATTAAAGTTTGATCATTCAAATTTAATGCTGCAGAGAAGGTACGGTTAGTAGGATAGGTACATTTGCAGTAATGCATTTGGTATAGGTGAACGCCACCTAATACAATGATGATTTGAGGTGCTGAGCAGCCATTGAGCCTGTCTTTCTTAAGTCTTGCCCTGGATCATTGCCAATGGTACCATCATAGTGAGACATAGGGCACTAAGGTAGGTATTTTTTATTATACAAAATGTTTTTTGGAGTACAGCGTCTACTATCTTTAGCTGTTGGTTGGCCTTATCAACCCACGGTCAACCAGGGTTCCTACCGAGGTTTCTAGGGGTTCCTTTAGCAATGAGCAGTTTGTGCCTCTTGGGTCAGTTTAACCAAGACCAATGATCAAACTTTTTGGCTATCTATGGCCATCTAGGGGAACTCTTCAGCAATGTAAAAAGCATTCTTCCAACTAACCACCACACTAATGTACTGTGAGCTGTGTATATATTAAGTATAGAAGGGGTTCCCTAAAGACCTAAAAGGTATTTGAAAGGTTCCTCATGTTAAAAAAAAAAAAAAAAAAAAAAAAAAAGAAATACTGATCTAAATGGACCATCTCTCCACTATGTCTTACACAGCAAAGCCTTACAAGTTCTTCAAGCACCCACAACTCAACATTTCCTCCAAAATAGCAAGCACACATACCTTAAGGCTATAGACACACGTTCAATAATATTCGTGAAAGATCCTTTCCTACGACAAAAGACTGAATGATGACAGCGATGTTTTGCTCTATGGAGAGGAGAAGAATGATGGGGCGGCACCCCACTGCACTCTCTTCACTCTCGTCATGAACGACGTCAGACGAGTGCCGTACACGCACCAGATTCTTGTCCGATACTAGCCCTGAGGCGATTATCAGGCAAGAATCATCTAATGTGTGTACGTAGCCTTATTTGCATTCAAACTCTAAAAAAAAACAAAAACAAATATGGATATTTACATGATGTAATAAGAGGTCTTGCAAGTGTTTTTTCTCTAAACAAGTGCAGGTTCTGAAGCTTCCTGTGAAAAGTTAACAACCCTTCTTCTCTGCAGCTTATAGGAAGGAATTGGATGGATCAGATTTATATAACTTAGACATTCTACAAGAGTGCTCGCACACAACAACACTATCACTACGATAATTGTTTGCAGTGGGGGGTAATACATGAGCACCACTTTTTGCTAAATGACATGTGAGACCAGTCTGTGATTGACACAGAGGCAAGATGGTGTGTCCATGACAGCCAGGGTGGAAACAATGTGGATGAATAACCCTGGGCGTCATGTTTACCCAAGCTGGAGGTGGACTTTCACTGGAAGAATGAATTGGCGTGACATCACCAAATATGATCTCTTTATCTCTAAAAGTTTAATGGCCATTTAATTAGCATGATAACCAGCCACAGCCTCTTTATTGCAGCCTTTCTGTGTCTTTTACCATGGGAGGACACTTGAAATAATTTTAAGCTCTCAGGAAACCCTTTCTATGAATTCTTTATCCACAGCTCACAGTATATTACGTTGCTGACTAGTAGGAAGAAATTACCACCCTTACAGATAGCCTAAAATATCATATTTGGTGATGTCACCCCAACTCCTTCTGGCATTAAAAGTCCAATTCCATAACCTAAATTATAATTGGAGTCCCAAATTAAGAGACACAAATTGCTCATTGCTCAAGGAACCCCTAGCAACCTCTGGGGGAACTCTGGTTGAGAAGTTTTGATCTGTTGTTTTAGTGTTTTTACTACTACTTTACTTAACTTTCCATTAATTTTCCAGTCCCCAGTACCACATTCCCCTTTCACCTCTTCTCTCGTGTCCTTAGAATAACCGAAAGACTAAAAATATCCTCCCACTGCATCTGCAGCAGGTAGGTGGATCCGGGAACCGAGGCGCTAAATTGCTGCCAGTGGAGTCACCAGGAAATATACAGAATCAATTGGCTCAGCCTCTTGGGGTTGAATCAGTGGTTCAGGATATTCTGACCTTTTCAGTTTGCGCTCTTGCTATGAGTTCCGGTCACTGCACAGATCTACCAGTGGGATGTTTGCTGCGTAATATAATACCGTAATATAAAAAAATAAAATAATATCCGCCGTTTTCTTTTCCCCCCTGCGTGGGATAATGTCACATTTTTTTCCTCCACTCTCTCTTGCCGCAATATTTGTTTTTGTATAATCTTTAGCGGAAAGCCAGGTTTAAATGTGCATTTGTTATAATCCATACACTGAATCACGACGTCTCAAGCTGCGACATAATCACATGAACGACCCTGCGGTTCTATATGACTCGGATGAAACGGTCTGTTTACTTTTCCATTGTGTCGGAATTGTTTTTCCTTTCAACGTTTCAGATTAAAAAAAATGAATCGGCGGAAAGGCTCGTGTCTGTTTTTAGATTCTGCTTACTTGTGAATTCCTCGACAATCAAAAACAGAGTATGTGATGGTGATAGCTGTCTGTATGGAGCACATAAGAAGCCCTATGCTACATTTTAGTATATGGGATAAGAAGGTCCTGTGTGACATCTGTATGTCATCATTTTAAATAAAGCCAAGCTAAAAGAAAGTTTGGTTGACAAGTTCTAGGTTTGTGTGTTGGTGATACTGGAATATTCTTCCTGCTGACTTTTCACGAGCACCAATCAAATGCTAACCTATCTTGAAAATGTGATTGGTGATTCCAGAAGCAGGGAGTTACCCAGTGCAGGAACTATACTCCCCTTCTACTTACATATACTACCTGTATAGTGTTACATGTGTTTTTTCTGCAAGCAGATTATACTGAGATGCTAATGGAATACATTTCCTGATTTTAGCACCGCTTAGACATGTTCTGTATAACCTAAGTAGCTGCCTGAATGTTTTCCCTTATTTCATGCATAATTAAGGCTTTGATTCCTGCTGGCACGTGTCGGGGAAGTATGACAATGGGATTCAGTTGCTGCCCATTGGGGTAGCCGGCCCATCAGTTATTCCGAGCCCCTCCCACCCATTGACCCTGGATTGCCTGGGCTTGATACAGATTTTCCAGTCTGTCTTCCAACACATTCCTTTATCTAGTTATTGTTTGCAGATCGGATTGATATCTTTTGGAATTTGCATTCTTTTTTTTTTTTTTATTAAAAAAACAACTTCTCTTACTGATTGTTTCTTCCAGGAATTCAAAACGTTCTCAGCCTCTTTTGTGCCGTGCTGACTGAAAACAAAGTCCTCTTCCATTCCTCCAGTTTCCAACGTCTCAGCGATGCTTGCCGGGCGCTAGAAGCGCTCATGTACCCTCTGAAGTACAGGTGAGGTTGCAAAAAAAAAAATCAGTGTATGCTGCCTAATTTTATTATTAATATTATTATTACTACTACTACACAGTATTTATATAGCGCCAACATATTATGCAGCGCTGTACATAGTATAAGTCCATAGTTTTGTCACTAACGCCCTCAAAGGAGCTCACAATCACATGTCGCTACCATAGCCATACCATTTGGCATTATTACAGTCCAAGTTCAATTTTGGGGGAAGCCAATTAATCGAACTGCATGTTTTCCGAATGTGGGAGGAAACCCACACAAACACGGGGAGAACCTGCAAACTCCATGCAGATACAGTCCCAGCCAAAATTCAAACTTGCGATCCAGTGCTGCAAAGGCAAAGTGCTATCTTCTGAACCACCATGCTCTTGTTAACAAACTCAATGGAATCCTACAGCTTACATAAAAAGAAGTCACACACTCGTGTAAAATTGGACTTCCTTTAGCTTTAATTATAGCATGCATTTGTCAATGGTATTGTTTGGATAAGCTTATGCAATGAAACCTTTATTTCCATCCAGAGTTGCATAATTTTTCCCCAAGATTTTGTATTGATGATAGGAGAGCCTGAGCGCTGTGTAAAGTCTTCTCTAGCAAATCCCAAAGATTCTCAATGGGGCTGAGGTCCGGATTTTCATTTTCGAATATGCCTGTGGCATCATAAGGCTGGATACACACGTGCAATAATGATCCTTTCCAATGACAAAAGTCAGCATGATGCACTAGTGATGTGCATACAGAGCCCTTCTGCTCTATGGGGAGAGGGGAGAACAATGGAGCGACACCCCACTGTGCTCTCTCCCATTTACTTTTATTATGATCATTCCTTGTTCGTCTTGAATGGATTGGTCAGGATGGTCATTGGAACGACAGAAGATGAGCGCTGTACACACGCCAGATTCTTGTCCAATGTCAGTCCAGAGGAGAATCATCTGACGTGTGTACATAGCCTAACATTGTCCCCAGAGGCTTGGGAACTTTTGTTTTGTCTTGGCAAAAGTGAAAGTAAGACTATGTATACACAGCGAGTGACTCTCCTTTGGTACAAACGTTCAGGCTCGTCTCTGGCAAGAATCTGACCTGTGTACAGCGGTCATTCATGGATGGTTGTTCAGTCAAGTCACAAGTACAAGACAATAGAGAAGAGGACAGCGGGGTGCCGCTCGCTCGGTATCCCCCCTCTCTATAGAACAGAGCAGCTCTGTGTGTACAGCACTCGTTTGTTCATCTGATGCTGGAAAAGGCTGCAAAAGATCCATTCCAGGGACAAAAATTGAGAGTATATAATTCAAATGATGTAAAAATAAAACAATATTGACTCCACACAACTCATTTTCTAGTATTTTTATAGCAGCAAAAAAATATGCAGTGCTGTACACAGATCCAATTACACTGGTCCCCATTTCTAACATTCTAATTAATATCTGTACACAACCCATATACCTGTTGAAGGGCAGTTGTTCCGACTATGAGCATGTTTACAACTGTTGGAAGTTCACAATATTATGTTAAAAAAGTTTAAAAAGTTACTCATCTGTGAACAGAAACAAAGGATCCCTCCCTCCTGTTCTTAAAGCGTCAGTCATGATGATATAATAGTGGAAGCAGTACAGAAACAATTTGTTTCACCAAAAATCTTAATGCCTGTCACTAAAAAAAAATGGTAGATAATGTAATTTATTTGCTTATTTTGCAATACACATATTTAAAGGTATTCACTTGCATAGTGCTTTTACATTCCTAATTGCTACAAGAGGAGAATTGTTTTTCCAAGCATAGCCCTCTTTAGTTTGGAATTGCTATTTTAAAGTCTGTTGGTACAGCTCCTGTAGTATGATTACCCAATGTTATCTTTTGCAAACAAAATAACTATTTTCTGTGCACATGAGTGTTATTCATCTAAATTAGATGTCAGTTCCTGGATCTAAAGCCCTTGTGATTCAGTTGAAGCTCTTTCCATGTTCCCCCATCCCCTTCCTCCTAACCTATGTCTTTGTCTTGCAGCTATCCATACATTCCAATTCTTCCAGCGCAGCTTCTCGAGGTCTTAAGCTCCCCTACGCCGTTCATTATTGGAGTCCATTCCATCTTCTGCTTGGAGATCCATGATTTGGTAAGCGGGGTGAAGGCGCCTGTTTCTGGCTGTTTATCGCTGTCTTGTACTATTTCACAGTTAGTCATTGGATCTGATTTATCTCCATTCCTGTGTTTGTATGCGGGTTTAACATGTAAAAACCCAAATGACATGTGAAGTAGCAGCGGGTTATAATGGGGAGTTATGAATTCCATATGTTTCACAAGTATTTAAGAACTGGTTTTATCCAGAGCTTCGCCAGGAGTCCCGTCTCATCATCTGCCGGCGAGCTAGTTTGGAGACAGGTGCCGACTACTAAATTTATGGCTCCTCAACGTGTCCCCATTCTACCGCGGTTTTAACTGTTTGCAAATGGACTGCGTCTGCTGCGCTTTCGTCTGACGTATCTGGTAATCCCTGCTATAGTTAAGGAAACTCTTCAGCTTAAAGGATAAAATTATGTTAGATAACAAGCTAACCAAGGTTCTCCCTCTGGCTTTACCAATAAAATATAAGGAAGACTTTATAGCTCTGATGATTGGATATTACAATTACATTTTACTTGGCAGTCTGTAAATCAAATCCTCCAATCTTATCTGGAAAGCCATGGCTGTATATTTAGGATTTAGATTGTCGGTGATACGATGTCTTAAAGAGGAACTAAACTCAAAAGTGCAAAAAAAAAATCTGCAGGGCAGTCCAATTGCTCCGGGGGTGTCCTGCATCCCGCCGCCATCTTCTCTTCTTCCTGTTTTTTATCTTACGTCACCCGACCAAGGTGTGAGATTGGATAATGTAGAATGAAAAAAAAAATTTGCTGATCTATGTCAATGCAGCCGCTAGGTGGGTCAGCTGCAATTCATTTTTAGAATTCCTTTGGGGGCCAAAAAAATTCCCAGAGGGGGCAAATTTGGCCCTCGGGCCAGAGTTTGACACCCCTGGCCTAGGCGATTGAGAATTAGGAATTTTTGGCTTGTCTACTCTTTTATGTAAAGTGAAAATTCTGAGTTTAGGTACACTTTAAGATTTTTATCCCGTGACAGACATTTTTGATCGCCTCAAGCAAAAGTCTAATGTCTGTACATCTGTGGGGATTGCCAGATCACCAAACAACCCACAGCCAATAATTACAGTTGTTTCCAATGAAGAAAGACACAACCGGTGACCTCCTGCTCATCCTTTCCCCTATCCTTTTTCTTAGAATGAACAGCACTCTCTGTATAGCAGACATTTGTTCCCATTATTGGCAATGATAGCTTCCAGCAACAATATTTGCATGTTTGTACATAATATACATGTACTGATATATGAGTGAATACATATTATACATGTACTGGAATATGAGTAAATAAAGACTGCTACACCTTTATTACATATTTGCCATAGTTGGCGGCATATTGAATCCCTCAGACAGCCTTTATATTGCTTTCGAGGTTAGACTCGTCCTTGTTGTAATAGTGATCAATCCTAGGTAATCTATTAATAATGAATGGCATTGTCATAGTTGAGGGGGAAAAGGTGGGTATGCATATAAGTGTGGTATCTGAACATTTTAAGGGACACTTCTGCCCCCCACAATGCACAGGGATGCTTCACCTTGAATTGTGGAACAACTTACACTAGAGCTTTTATCTGAATTTCC
Source organism: Pyxicephalus adspersus (assembly GCF_032062135.1). Classification (NCBI taxonomy): domain Eukaryota; kingdom Metazoa; phylum Chordata; class Amphibia; order Anura; family Pyxicephalidae; genus Pyxicephalus; species Pyxicephalus adspersus. The sequence continues at coordinate 61,360,883 of NC_092866.1, read as the reverse complement.
TTTCCTGCAAGTTCACTTCAAAAAATCGAATAAACTTTTACTGTTATTTCATTAATGTTAAACCCTTTCTGCAGTAAGTGTTGAAAACCTGACTTGATCATAAAACATAGGTGATTCCTGGAATCAGACCACAGCATTGTCACAAGAGGCAGCAATATTCTATATTTATTAGAACCATTGCTCAGGGAAGGTAGGAGGTAAGGGAGTACTAAAAATAATGGTTTGTTAGTCCAGCAAATGTGTATGACATAATACAACAATACAGAATAAAAATACAATTACAGAATAACAATACAGTACATATTCAGGGTTATAGCCTACCCTTCCTTATAAAGGGTAAAATAATAAAGACAGTAATCACATGGTTACAGGATAAAACATTTGACTTGATATTGTGCACTTTATGGTTAAGGCCATATCCACACCTCTGGGATCCGGATACGTTAATGGATTCTGCTGCACCCCACAATGCACAGTGCTGCATCACCTTGAATTTCGGATCGGTGCTACAGCAAAAATAGTACAGGTGCATTAGCTGGTCAGTGTTGTGTCCGGGCTTTAGCACAAGACACCAAAATGAATTGTGAAGAAAGTATTAATATTTAACAGCTTCAAATGTCTTCACCCTAATTGCAATGACCCCTTAACTTGTCCCAAATTGCTATTGGAATGACTTCAATAATTGAATTATCCAGAGTGTTTTAGTTTCATGTTTTTATGAAAAGTCTTCCTAGATTTGCAACAAGCGCATCTTAGGTAAAAAAGTTGGCCGTGTTTTTTTTTTTTTTTATTTGGCCTATTTGTTGATTTATGCATGCTGGTTACATGCTATATGGATGAGCTATATTGGTACGAGTAGCAGCAGTGGGGCATTGAAAAATGCAATGATTTCCATATGTGTTATAAACTAGTTTAATCCAGAGCTTCACCGGGAGCTCTGTCATCTGGTAGGAAGCTGCTTGAAGACAAGTGCCAAAAATAGGAATTTATTGACCATTATCACTGACGATGGGGGATCGAAACCTGAAAACTGTGTACAGGCAATTTGTAACAGATAATTTTTTTTTTTATGCTTGCTTAAGTTTTTTTGCATTCACATGATTTTGTCCTAACAGCAGATTGCTATTTCTGTTCAGGAAACACAAAATCAGAAATCGCTTCTGATAACCTCAATCTGAGTTTTAAAGAATCCACAGTAGGTCGTGTGTGAGCTTTGCTGCAATTTATGGATACCAGCCACTGGATTGCTGTCCCTGTTGTTAATATTATTAATTTTATTAATATTAATAAACAGGATTACGCTGCACTGTACATTAAGTAGACAGACAGTGACACAGGAGGAGAGGACCCTGCCCAGAAGAGCTTACAATCTAGGAAGTAGGGGAAGTATCACACCTGTTTGCTTTATATAATAAGCTGTATGGTGGCCTAACGCTATTTATCATTCAGCGCAGCAACAATAGAAGCCCTAAAGAAGGGAGAACTGTGTATATCTGAAACGTGTTGGATATTGGCTTCAGTAAAAAAAAACACATTTACCACGGCAGATGATTCTGCTGATCTTTTCTCTTGCTAATATCTTCTATACCCCAACTGTGCACAACATTCTCTATAGCTTGGTTTACTTTGGTCAAGGTAATGAGTGTAGAGTGACATATTTACCAAGCTTAGATAATAATGTTGCTGCATTGACAGGTGACAAGCGTCTGAAAGTTTCAGGATCAAGTGGACGGCAAGGTTTGTATGATGAATAGAAACTTGCTGGTAAGGGAAATGCCACAGCAAAAGCATACACATCTGAGAACTGTGATCTAAGGAATATTTATTTGACTTCCATGGCATGTCTTCTAGTCTTGGTGAAGTTGGCTGGAGAATAAGGCCTAAAGTTGCTTTATATTTAGCCCCCTCTGTTTGGAAAGGTACCTGAATGCCTTTTTGACTCTTTTTCTGCTGTTTTTTCTCAGCCATTTGCTCAGGGGTCAAAAAGCCAGCACTGCATTAAGAATACAATTTTATTACTAATTTAGCATTAATCACATTTGTGGAAACAATGCATTTTCATTGTGAGGTTGGAACAATACTTAGATGGGGAACTGGGGACTTATGTGGCGATACCGTGTCTCCTTTGTTCTTTTAAAGGTTCCATTTTCAGCTTTAGGTTCACTTGTACTGTAAAAGAAGGACCCATGTATTATAATATTAATTATGAGTCACATACATCACTAATTGTGACTTTGCTTTCTTGTAGCTCGATGTGATCATAGCAGACCTGGATGGAGGAACCATCAAAATTCCGGAATGTATCCACCTCTCCATGCTGCCGGAACCCCTCCTTCAACAGACCCAAAATGCGCTTTCCCTTGTAGGTTCTGCTTCACAGGAAAAAAAAATCCAAATGGTTTGTTTCTGCTTTTTTCCCACTAATGGCTTCCCTTGTTTTCAGGTCCTGCATCCAGATCTAGAAGTTGCAGATTATGCCTTCCCTCCTCTGCGTACAACTTTGTCTCATGTAAAAATGCTGGTAAGTGGACTACTTAATAATCCCCAAATGAAAAAACAATGTGGTGTTTGATTGTAGCACTGAGTGTTGTTGGAAAGAAAGAAAAGGCAGTGATTTTTTTCATACATGTGTTTGAGAATAGGAATTCTTATTACGACGCACAGTATTGAGACAGAAGAAGCAAACTCCCATAATAGTGCAGAGTATTTCAGTAGATAAGATTTGAGTAGAGGAAGGAGCAAAATCTTCCAGCAGTGCAGAGTATTTTAAAAGAGGAGATTAGTACAGGGAAATTGTGAATTGAAATGAACCTCTTCTGTCTGTTTATTCAGGATAAAGAAGTGCGTGCCATCTTCCTGCGAATGTTCGCTCAGATATTTCAGGGATATCGCTCCTGCCTTCAGCTCATCAGGATACACGCAGAGCCAATCATCCACTTCCACAAGGTAACATATGAACGCAACTGTCTGATTCTGTTTTTTTGCAACTTTGTAATTATAAAAGAAAAATAAACAAAATCATGCTATGCACCCAGAATCCTAATGAAAGGAATTCAAAGCCCATCTCATTGCAATTGTTTTAATTCCTTCCAGACACGCTGCTACTCACATACAGTATGGAGCTGTCCCCTGCAGTACTTTTAAGTTGTTCTCAGTCATCCAGTGTTCCAGCTTAAATGGCACTTGGTCTCGTTCACACCATAAAACTGAGAAAAAAAGTGTCCTAGCTCTCTCCCCTAAGTATAAAATATAAATCAGCAAAAATTTTGATTATCAGCCAGATCCAGTTGCTAAAATGTTGCCTAGATTTCATGTTTATTGTTTAGAAAACTTTGCCTGCCATTATATAGGGGACTGGACGTCTTTCTGCAGTGGCCCTGCCATTTTCTGGTAGAGGACTGACCAATATGTCAGTATTTTCTAAAGTTAAAAGACAAAACCGTTCTGTTCCCTTTCGGGATATTCAACTCTGGATTTCAAGATAATATTTAAATCCAAACCCAAGGGAAGAATAATCATTTACACTTGCAGTGAATCACTCTCCCTCATAGCAAGGGTTAACTGCTTGTTTTCTTGTAGTGGATGATTAATAAACCAATATACTTCCTTGCTCGCCTAACAGCCAACACTCTTCTTTGACATTCTTGGTTGTGGACCTCTCATGCAGTTCAGAACTGTTCAGAACAGGTGATGTTTTTTTTCTTTGAAAAGAGCTCAGATTATCACCTCGGTATGTATATTCAAAACAACTCCTTGTACAGATACCAAAAAGTAGAAAAGAAGTTGATAGACGTAGAACTTTTCCAAAGAGGAGTCTTCTGGTTAACAACAAAACATCATCAATAAACATTTTATTTGTATCTCATATACAATGAGAATCAAACAGTTAGTTTCAAAGTAGATGTTATACAAATGTTCGAATAAGGGTCCAAAGAGCAAATAAACCATTCGAAGTCAACAATGATACATAGGTTCAAGGTAAGTCCTAAAATACACAACGCGTTTCGCAACACTTGCTTCCTCAGGGGATGTAAGAATTAATGTATCTGTTAGACTCCAATAGTTGGACCAAAGAGAAGCATAGCTGGATATCATATAAACTGTTTCTATTGCGTGGAGAAGCCATTTCAAAGAAAGCATCGGGTCCCATTCGTATGATATATGGGGACGTTTCAAATGCTGGTTGGATCTGAATCATTGATTGAAGGTGAGGATCAGATCAAGGTCTCACCATTCGTTGGTTTATGGGGGGAAAGAACACAGAAGGTCGGGCTGCTGTATGGAGGTAGGGATTCCAAAATGGCAGCTGCTGTGCAGAAGGATATTTTGATGTTAACCAGACGACTCCTTATTGGAATTGACCAAGTTCTAGGCCTATCCACTTCTTCTTTTCTTTCCTTTTATATGGGGTGATGTCAGAGAGCTACATAAGACCGCTATGGTAAGAAGTTTGCAGGGAATGGTCACAAGAGCAAGAAGTAAGGTGAAGGCTTTACCTTAATGATCATCCCCTATGCAGTGGGACCAAGTAAATAGCTATATAATCCCCTTCTGATTTTTGTTTCCTAAATGAGATTTAGAGTAAATCTCTCCCAGTACAAACTTTTCATCTTAAAGGTCTGTTAAAGAAACAAATGTCCCCATTGGAGATTTTTCCTCATGTCTTGTTCTGATGACTTAAACTTAAAATTCAGAGATTGCACATCGTTTTCTGTATTAGGCTAACAGGACAAATAGAGGTAAATGATAAATGAGCATTGCAGTGTTTTGTGGAGTTGTATGATTGGTCCGATACTGACAACTATCACAGAAATATTGCTGTATTGTGTCACAGACACAGCTGACACTCAAGAAGCATCATGATTTTGTCTTTCTGGATGAGTTATGAGTTTGTTCTGAACATTTTTATTTGTCTCTGCAGGCTGCATTCCTGGGCCAGCGCGGCTTAATAGAGAATGACTTCCTCACTAAAATCCTAAATGGAATGGCGTTTGCCAGCTTTGTGTCAGAGCGTGGACCACCATACCGATCCTGTGATCTCTTCGATGAAGTACGGAACTATCAAACCACATCCTGGGTTAATAAGGGGACAAGAATGTTTTATAGGGTCTGGTTTGGTAAATGTTTACTAAGAGGAACTCTTTCAGCTATCAGATTATGATATTGCCTTGGAAAATGACAGCCTAAATCTGAAACTATGATCTTAAATGATAGATATCATGCTGTCACAAAAAATATTGACCTCACACTGCGGATATCTAAAGTCCTAAATAATTTCCTGTACCCACAGTGACCACAAACCACTATATACCCAATTATTTATTATTATTATTATTATTATTATTATTGTTATTATTAATAATAATAATAAACAGGATTTATTTAGCGCCAACATCTTATGCAGCGCTGTACATTAAATAGGGGATGCGAATGACAGACAAATACAGACAGTGACACATGTTTAGAGAAACAGAAACTTTACATTTTTCCATTAAAAACCAGACCAATAAAGATCAGTCACTGTTGCTGTATCTGCTTGTGCAGGGTGACTGGTATTGTATCTGTCCTGCTGTAGTTTTTTGCAGAAATCCTGTAGTGGGTGAGCCTGCTGGGTCCCTTCCACCCTTCCTCTTTGCACAGGCTATGTACAACACAGTGATGATGCCACTGCTACTTTTACATGGTAATATCAGGGTTTTCAAAGGCATTTGCTGTGTTTTGAGATTTACATAACACACAGCACAGCCCCTGGCAGGGTCAGGAAACTGCAGTTTAATATTGCTATCCCTCCCCCCACCTGTGGCCAGACAGGCCTGACGGAGAAAGCAACAGGCTGATGGAGGCAATTGCTCGGATTCTTCCTCCTGTCCCCGTGTGGTGCTTGTGTTGCTTCTGCAGTGTAAAGTACCAGTTAAGATACTTGGTATGGGTGGGAAGAAGCTGTAGGTGGGTGGCAGCTGCTGTATTGTGACCCAAATCTTCAGTAACCACCCAAAAACAGCCGGGCGGTTACTAAAACATGCCGGGTGGTACACCCGACTAAAAGGGGCTGGGGAGATCACCGTATTAACACTTCAGTATCATAAATGTTTTAAATACATGATGTTTTTTTTGTAGTTTGCTCACCAATAACAGGGAGAATACAAGCGTGACACCATCCTTGACCTTTATAGCAACATTGACATTTGAATGTTTTGAGAAATTTTGGTGTTCTATATAAGAATCCATTTCTTGCCAACAGCCATTAAATAAATGGATCTTTAATTGAAATACCAAGCTGCAATATTTTCATTCAGATACAAGTTTATTTCAAAGACAAGCTGTTTACAAAGCTAACATGTTTCAGAGGCTGAAGCTTTACCTCTTCACCAGGGCTTAAAAAAAAGAACATATTTGGGTTTTATGATATGTTTTTTCACCATGCGATAGCACACAAAATTTGTCAGCAGCTAGTACCAATTGAAAACCTTGGATCTGAAAAAGATCCAATGTGGAGATAAATATTTATATATAATATAGATAGATATATAGATAGATTTTTTTTATAGTGTACATTAGTAGATTAGTGTGTATATGTGTGTGTGTATAATCGCTATATATATATATATATATATATATATATTATATATATATATATATATATATATATGTATATACACACACACACTGATTAGCACCACTAATCTACTTTTAGCCATGAAATGCCAGCTTTGAGCGGAGTTGACCTTTTTTGTACACTGGGAAAATCCAAGTAATCTGCTGTTTCATCATTCGCACAGAATTGGAAGGTGGGGGTAATTGTACATTCTGAAACATAAGAGTAATTTTCTTGTTTCATAAGATATTGCCCTTTATTCTGGGCTTTGGGAAAACCGCATTGGGCTTCAGATGTTGTTGTTGGGTCTTAATCTAGCGTTCCTTAATAAAACTTATTTCCATTAGACTCTTTTATGTTTAATTGGTACTAATTGGTTTCAGGCTCCAGCTCATATAGAGCAGACTTCACAGTCTCATACCAAAGCAGAAGTGGGAGCATTGCTATTTCCGGAACCTTTTCTATTACAGCGGCATATTAACAAGACTGCGGAACGTTACGCCTGAAGCGACTCATGTCTTTGGTTTGATGCTGCTCTTTGTTTATAGACTGTAAGAAACACATAGAAACCAGTAAATAAATAAATCTGAACACGGTGACCATTGGGATCTAATTGGTAACGTTTTCTGTTACCACTTTGTAGAGCTAAAGATAGCTTGGGAAAATAGTTATTGGTGCAAAACTGATCCCATTAAACATTAACGTCATTGTAATAAAGCTGTGTTCCTTTTTTATCTCCTAAAATGCATTTTTTCAAAATCCTGTAATTAAGTTTGAGTTTTGCCTCATGAGTTAATTTATTACTACCTTAAATCTTTCCTTTGCCTTCCTACTTTGTAGGAATTCATTGTACCTCTATTGCTATTTAAAAATACTTACCAAAAAAAAAACAAAAACATTATTAATTCCCCTTCTACAAGTCTCTAAGAGATAAACTTAAAATTCTGAACCCATGCTGGGTACCGTCATTACAATCTGCCCCTACGTCATTATAGGACTGATGTAGGGGACAACAAAAAGGAACCAAAGAATTCAATGGAGGACCAGACATTCAGCTAAATGCTTAAGTTTTCAGCAGGCTGATGCTTTGACAACAGCTGAGTTTAGAGGCACCGGTGGCTGCAGGGGTATAAATGTTTTTCTTTTTGAAGGGAGGACCGAAATATTAAATAGTAACATAATCATGTTAGAGTTATCCAGAAGGTTATGACATTTGCAGAAGCAATGACTGTATACTGCCTGAAAAACCTTCATTTAGATATTCTACTAAATACAATATATAGCCGCAAAGGATGCAAATCTGTTTTGTGTTCATCAAATGCCTTTGGAAACCCTGAAGGTCTTCTTTTAGAAAAGACATCTCGTTTGGGTTAAACTCTCACGCCTATTATTTAATATAATATTGTGTAATTTACTCTTATGTCGTTACATAGTACAGAGCTGTCATAGATGTTACTTCTATGTTTTATACGATTCATACATGGTACTCCAGTAATTGAATTGTCTCCATACAGCTGGTGTCTTTTGAAGTGGAAAGAATAAAAGAAGAAGAACACTACAGCCCCCAGGAGATGCTCCGACGCATCAAGGATCTTGCCGAGCAACTCTTTAAAAATGTGAGATTTGTTCTAACTATTCTGCAGTGATCTATTACGTCTATTTCATGTGGTTACAAAAAATGACATTGCAACTATTTTATCTGAAAGCAACTAATCAGATAACAACTGAAAATAAAGCCCACTAGGGAGATGCACAGCCAGACAGACTACTAACTACATGCAACATTTACACAGCTCTCAGCCCTAGTAGCTTGCAAATCACGCACAGCTAGTATGTTTTCTTTGCAAAGACTATGCAGTGCTAGGTAGGGTTGCAGAGTGGAGATTTGCAGAATAGGGTGGAAATTAGGTATTGTAACAGACATGAAGGACTCCTAAATACTTGTTCTTTAGGCTCTGCCCCCTGACATTCACCTATCAGGTACCATGGCCTCCAATGCCTACTTGCTCTGCAACATAAAATATGTGAGGTGAGGCTGATGAACTTGCTTAATTTTTCTTTGGAGAGTAGTCTTTCGAATACCTGGTAGAGAATCCAATTTATTGTTACCAATTGGAAGCATAATGTAAAAGGTAGGCTGGTTTATTTTTCTTTGCGCCCCCCAAAACTCCAAATTTCAGTAATTTCTTTCCCAACTAGAAAGTGATTGATTTGGCATGCCGCTTTCTACATTACTCACAGCTATCCCTCTGTTACCACTCATGTCTGACTTTCTGCATGCCACCTGCTGCTTCTCAACCCTAAATTGCTGTTAACTCCATTCTGCCTTGCATGCCTGACTTTCCATCGGCCCCTTTTGGTCCACCGCCTTCTGCTACCCTTGCTTGACTTTTGGTCCGCCCCCTTCTGCCCCTCTTGCCTGACTTTAGCCAGTCCTCTTCTACCCCTCTTGCCTGACTTTAGCCAGCCCTCTTCTACCCCTCTTGCCTGACTTTAGCCAGCCCTCTTCTACCCCTCTTAGCCTGACTTTTAGCCCACTTACCACCACCAACTGCTTCCCATGCATAACTTTTGACTCCATTTTATTTCCTATGTCTAATTTCAGCCTGCCCTACCCCTCCCCTCTGCTTCCCAATCCTAACTTTTGACTTTCTGCAAATCTTGCTTAACTTTTGACCTTCCCTTTTAATGTGAGATCTTGATAATAGTGAGGTGTAAAAGAAGGGCAAATCAGTATGTTGATTTTCTGGCGCATTTGTATTTGCATCTTGGAGCTTTACAGATTTAATTTTTCCTGGGATTAACTTTTCTCTAAATGATACAGCAAAAACTGATCCACTTCCATTGCACTGTGGGAAAGACGTGGTGTGATGGTTTATAGTTTTGTAATTACCCACTGGATTAATGAAGAAGCACTTAGGGCCAATTATTCTAAAGTTTTGCCCTTTCGGAAGCAACTTTGTGATTCTTTTGTAGAGAAGAAGGACGTTTTCAGACAGCGGAAGTTTAAGAGACCCCAGTATGTTAATCCCCCTCTCTCATCTCTCTGCCTGTCCATTAGTTTTCTATTTGAACGCACTGCCAATGCCAAAACAAACGTGTTTTTACATAAGGAATCTGGCAAAAGAAGAGCAGTGACAGGAGGAGAGTCGGCTTTTACCCACCAATGTTGGAAATCTGAAGACAGACTCCATTCTATCACTTTCGGGGTCATTAACCTGGCCAAAGCCCAGCAGTAAAGAAGTTAGATTGCCCATTATTAACCTATTAGATATGGCTGACAGTATTATACTTGCTAGGAATGAAAACTGATAATGTATTTAGGTTGAGCTAAAGTGACCTGCGTGAGATTGATCATAAAGCACAAGCATATAAAAGCATATTGTTATCAAACACTGACAAATAATTGCAAGCAATATCATACTTTTGCTCTAATTCATTAGCGTTGATTTACTGAAGGAGAAGAAAGTTCACTTCTTTAAATCCCTACTCATTTTTGTTTGATTGTAGCCCCTCTCTGGGCAAAAATCAAGATTTCCACACTCCCTCCAACTAGCAAGACTTACTCCCTTTAATCCACCATCCGGTCACTTGCCAGCGCAGATTCTGAATATGGAGAAGTGCTAATACAGAGTACCAATGAAACAAACGTACCTGCATGTTAGTAATTTGTTGTCCCTGCTCACATTTTCACCTGGTTCTTTTCCTGGTTGGGGATCTTTGGCCATTTTGATTGACCAGGTCAGTATGACATAACCATGCGCAAAGCAGCCAGCAGTATGCACCTCAGCATACATTAAAGTGAAGATTGTGAACAGGCAGGTGTGTTCCATTGCAAAAGAGATAATTTTCATATACAAAGCATTGACATTACAACTTTTCCTAGTAAACACAAATAAGAATCAGGCTATGGCAGTGTACTTGGCAAGCATTTTTTTTTGATGTTGGTACCCTTCTGATTGGGTCATGGTGTTTCCAGGGAATCTTTGTGGCCCATAGTAATCAATCTTTTCCCAATGCAGTTTGGAAAAATCAATTAGGTTCCTACTTAGTTGTTAAACTGCTTATTTAAATAATTTGTTTCTGTTTCCTGTAGGAAAACCCAAATCCACATATGGCATTCCAGAAAGTCCCGAAACCAACAGAAGGTTCCCATTTGCGTGTCCACGTCCTCCCCTTCCCTAAAATCAATGACCTCAAAGTTCAGGAACTGATCCAAGATGGCGTGCACAAAAACCAGAATTCTACACAGGCCACTCGCATAGAGAAGAAGTGTATTGTCCCTGCCGGCTCACCTGTTGGTAGGTTCTCTCATTTTATACCCCAGGAAGTTTTGCTGATCATACAAATAACCAAGCAGCGATTAATCTTCAATTTAGTCATTTCAAACAACATTTGCTGAGAAGTTCATCCCACCACCACAGAACATGTATAGACAAATTTGATTGGTTAATTCCACAGGACTGATTTCCTTTGCACAAAATATTAATTTTCATTGAAGTCAATTTCTGATCTTGTACCTGGTTGGAGTCTCTGCTTATAACTCTGCTGAACATATATTGATCAGACATCCTAAAAGAGGTGTGCAGAGGAACAGAATCTCTGACCATCCTCCCTAATATTTTTCCCACCTCATACCCGGGGATGGCGATAGATCTAAAATGTACAAATATAGTGGGTTAAGGTTTTGTCCATTTGCACACCTCTACTTCCTAGCCTACTCTGCTCTGGGGATCCTGGCCTTGCAGTTCACTGGGTAAGTGATTTTTCTACACACAGCTTTGACACACAGCTTGAGGTTGGTGTGCATGCATCACCTGCAACCTAATCAGATTTACAGCACTAGAAGCTCACCAGGCAACTTTGCATAGGGATTCAAAAGGTGCACTGTGCCATATTGGGGCATGGGTTCACCAATGATCTGATTTTTACATAGACAAACTCCTACAACTACAAAATGTTTCAGCCCTCTTTTTGATTTTAACAGGCGTCATTAACAGTTTTTTAAAATGGGATCCTTTGGGAGCCATAAAGACTTAACTAAACCCATCCGAGACTTGCAGGTCAATCTGCCAGTGTTAACAGTTTCATTGCTAATGCTTAGAGTGTATGAGAAACTGAACTGTTAAGACCCATTCACATCATTGTATACTGCCCATGCTCCACAGAGCACTTTTTCGTCTACTGGGCCTTGCACCTTACTTTTTTATGAATAGTAGTGTATTGTAGCACTAGTGCATTGTAGTGAATAAATGGTAACCCATACAACGTTGCGTGTGTGTTGCCACAATAAGCATTTTTATTTATACAGAATGCCTAAAAATGTTCTCACCAACCTAAAACTGTGTGTGGCACATTCTGCTGCCAATCACATTGATCTGTTTTTGTAGTTTAGCTTCATTACAGCCATCTCCATCCGAAATCAGCCAGTGACGGGGTCAATCAGATGTTATCACGTGACACCCTTAGTAAAAAGAACAAAAGAACGCAGCATCCCTTCTTTACAGTGAAAGTCATGTGCCTACATAAGCCACACTGTAAAACATCGCACCTTTACACATCTGGAGTATATTTATCCAAACTGAACTTATTTGCCTTTAATAAACCGTGTCTATTCAAGTTAGCCGAAAATTGTTTCTAAGTGACTAGAATCATAATATGGCACATATGTAAAGGGTTGGAATGAACTTAGAAGAAAGGGATGTGTCTGCTAGCGCTGACGGTTTGTAATATTCAATAAACATGGCATTAGAATCATGTATCACTACAATTGTATCTTCAACAAGGGCTTCAGGAGCACAAATGAAGCATCACCCAGCACCACTGAACACTATATACTGAATCTCCTGGTAGAAAGACGCGGCACTTTCATGGACAAGGACCCAATGGTGAAAAGTTGTCCTCTTCTTGTACCTGTGCTTGGTGTTTTTTTTTTCTGTACACGTGTTTTTAGTATACCCATACATACTTGCGATTGCACAATCCACTGTGAACAATGCGCTTTCCATTCTACTGCGCTGCTTGTTTTAATTCCTCTCATGCTTTTGTTTGATTGAAGACCAAATCAGAACCATTTGTGAGTTTGCAGATTGCAGCATGACAAGCTATTTGTCCTGGAAGTCAAACCAACCTGACAGTCCTGCGATTTGCTTCCTAACAGCTGGAGGGATTTGTATTAATGGAAGCATGTGCTCTACTTCTATTAATACACAGCAGATAGGAGCGTGTGGACGATGCGATGACAGCGCAGCCATCTCCGTCAGGAATCTTTTGGAGCTTCTACTTTGCATTTTATACATCTTTCCAGACAGACTTAGCAGATTACTCAAAGGGATACTGATGTGTGCTGACATTTATAATTTGAATTTCTTGGCCTTTTTAGCAATATTTCTTCAAGTGTTTGTAACCAGTGACTTGGTACAAAGGAAGTTGTCTGCAGTCTTTTAAACTACTTATACAATTATATCCTTGTAAAGGTGATCAGTAGATCTTACTTTAAATATGGAACTTAACTAAATTTAAAGTACATTTGTGAAATGTTTTACCAGCAACAAAACATTTTTCGTATTCTGCAAAGCCAGTCATGTGAGCCTGGTCATAGATTGTTTATTCCAACCAGTAATGTTAAACAATATAGTTTAATCTCCTAGTCTGTTGACTGGACGAGTAAGGTCAGCAGTGTTTAATCTGCTTATTCATGTCAGCACGCTCCTAATATTATTATTATTATTATTATTATTATTATTATTATACAGCATTTATAAATGGCCTACATATTATGCAGCTCTGTACATTAAATCAGGGTTGTAAATGACTTCTAGTGGTATACTAACACTCCTCAATTGAGCAGTATATATATTAGTAATAATGTAGACTTGAATATTATACAAGTCTACCACTCCTTCTGACATTCTGAGTCCAGTTGTACATGGAACAAGAAGATATTAATAATACAAAATCAAATTCAGAATTTTATTTTGTTAGTGTTTCAAGAGACTCTGTCATGTAAGCAGGCAGTATGAGAATAGCACATATCTGTGAATAGGAAAGACAATAATTATCATTCTACTAAAGTTCAGCTGTAAAGGATCAGGAGCTTTTTAGAACATTGTCACACTAGTAAAGAATCTTTAAAAACAGATTATTTGGCAAGTATGTATTGTAATTGTAATTGTAATAGGGACAAGGAGGGAGAGGAAAGTTCTCACTATCCCTGAGAATTCTTAGATGCCAAGTCCAAAATATCAAAAAATCCATGCTATTGGAACCAGGGGTTTTGGAATTATCCTCTGTCCCAACATATGGGGAACCAGGAATTCCTAACCCCTGCTACACCTAACCTTCAGGCATCAAGGCTCAAAGCTGAACAGTTTTTTAAATCAACTATATTCTGGATATCTAAAGCAATGTCCTTCAGACTTTGACACACCGCTACTGTGCTTTCTGTGCAGATTTGACTCTACCCTAACCCACTTTGCCCAGGCGAAATGCGTTGGGTATCGAGATTTTTCATTTCATAGATTGGACTCATTTAGTCTGTGTTTATGAAGGTCAATATGTTAAACTTTTTGTCATGTTTGTTGAATTATTAAACCTATTTTGTTTTACTTGTGTTTGCCACAAAACCCCTCCTTCTCTGTTCACTTCCAGAAAACCTGGGTTGAGTTTAAAAATTGGCTATCATGTATGTATTGTATTTATGTATGCAGTCAGTTTTCATTTTAGGCCAAAAGAATCATAAAATTGACAGTTCTATTAGGGATTTGTCAGGATATCAGCTATTTCTGGTTTCCAGACCCCACTATACCCTACTCATTTTGATCTTAATTACTTCTGATTATCATTTGACACTTTTATGTATTTATAGTCAAGTATGTCATTACAAATATGCACAGGCCAGATTGTGATTTGTGTTTTTCTTTGCTCTTTGACAGTCTCTATAGTGGACAAGGCAAGCTCAGTTTTCAACAGCGCCCGAAGACTAGAAGTAGTGCGAAACTGCATCTCGTACATATTCGAGAACAAAATACTGGAGACTGAAAAGGTGAGTAACTACTTGTATGTCCTATTCTTTAGTGTAAAATACTGTAATATTAAAAAATATGTATACCATTGTATCAAATATTCCAAGGATACCATAGTGACTTTACTTGTTTTCTTAATTTTTACATTGTAAACATGGAGAACCTCAATACATTCATTTTAGGTCCCGTCCCTGAGGTTCTTGTATTTGTCTAAAACACAGTAGGGCTCATATAGATAGAAGTCATTTAATTTATAACTTAGGTGGAAACCCTTGGGATTTGTCAGGGAGAAGTAATTAAAAAATCTTAATGCAAAGATGACAGAGTAACTATATTTTCTTAAACTATTCTAATAAGATCCAGCCTCTGAAGATCTTTCATATACCCAGCACATAAATAGTAGGGCTGATTTAGGTGTATCTACTTACACATCACATCCAGGCAGAATCAACAACTGTAACACCATAACACACAGAAGCAAAGTTTTACCACGTGGGATTGTAAAAACATTCACTGCATTATCAGGATGAAAATGTACTTCCTTGAAAGCAAGCTCCAACCTCTGTAAGAGATTGCATACAATCCTGTACTAAGGTGGAAATCTGGTTGCTTCAAGTAGCCACACTACACAATGTTGTTGGTTCTTTTTCTGCTATAATAAATAAATCAGCAAATACAATAAAATGTATATTGAGATGTTTTTTTTTTAGTTTTACCCAGGTATAGTTATATCTTACAATACCATATTATATGTAAACTTCTGCAGCCTGTGCTGAGCTTTTCCCATTAGCCCTTTTGTAAATTCATATTATTATTTTCTCAGTCATCTGTGACTTTCCATAAAATGTGAACCACACACAGTTCAGACAGTGTGATTGATGCAGTGCAGTAGCAACATGTCATCAAGATCGTACAACGCCATCCCTGGAATGTCCCATTTTCTCTGAGATTTTGCCAAGTGCCCCTCCTGCCTCGTCTGTCACCTCGCAATAGATACCCCTGCTAGTAACAAGCCTAATATTTGGGTATTGAACCTATTTTGTTGTTACTAAGTAATGTCTTTGTGTTGTCTGGCTCAGTGCTTGATAACCGGTAGACAAGCAGCCTCTGGGATACTACAGATCCCAACATACTGGGGAATGAAGGAGAAGCAGCACACATAGAAGTCATTGCCGCTGTACTAAGTCCATAGTCATGTCACTAGCTGTCCCTCAAAGGGGTTCACAATGTAATGTCCCTACCACAGTCATATGTCTTTAATACATTGTAAGATCAAATTTGCAGAAGATGCCAATCAACCTACGGCATGTTTTTTGAATGTGGGAGGAAACCCACGCAAACACGGGGAGAACCTTTAAACTCCATGCAGATAGTGTCCAAGATTCGAACCTGGGACCCAGCACTGCAAAGACCAGAGTGCTATTCTCCTATTTATTTTCTCTTGGTCTGTTTACTAGGGGAGTCCATTAATTTGTGGCCTGACACTGATGGCTGACGCTGACGAGCTAAGCTCCACAAACACACATGTATGCCCTCTTAAAAGGATGACAGATAACCGTATTTATAACATTATCATTCAGTATTGAAATGGGTACCAGGCAGGGATTTTTTAGGCTTGTAAATAAATGAAAGTCCTGGGGGGGGATGCCAAGTGAAAACCACACTCACATGTGGTGGCCATGGCAGTGAGGGACTTGTGGCATGGGGCATTGTCCTAATAAAACAGAACTTTAACAACGTCCCTCTTCTCTTTTCCTTGATAGCCCCTTGCTGTTGCTTTACCAGGTTAGCATAATATTGCCCCGTGATGGTTTCTTTTTTTTAGTAATTCTAGAAGCAACCCATTTCACTGATTCATTTCAAGATTTCACTGCATTGACTACTATTTTGATTTTTGGTAAAGTGATGGGCCCAGGACTTATCCATAGCTGGATTACCTTCAATGAGGGAGAGATTTTCTGTAGATGCCTGACTCATCACTGCCTTTTGATCTGCAAAGTTTTGGCACCCAAATACCCCATCAGAATACAAACAACTGATTTGTTGAATCTGATCAAGAAGGAAAAAAACATGTTTTTGTTTTGTCCTAACCAAGATTAAAGGACAGCTATAAGGGTTGGTGACTATAGAAAACTTTCTCCTGGAGGGCTGTTTCCCTGGTCCACAGCCTGCTATTTGAAGAATGAAGTCCACACAATTGTGATCATTTGTGGGCTCTCCTAAATGCTGCTCTGTGCGATCTTCGCGTCACAATACAAAACATTACAAATATCATTTGCTTGCTGTGCAGAAATTCCTTCTCTCTATCCAGGTATTCAGGGGTTTATGGAAAGCGTGTATAACTGTAAATATTAGGTACTTGTACTGTAATTAAAACCTCCTTGATTTTGTTTTAATTACCTAACTTCACCAAAGGTTTTTTTTATCCTTGTCTTCATCTTCAACATTTTGTTTCATCCTGTCTTGGAAGACGTTCATCATTCTGTGTACTGTGGTGGTCATTTATAAAACCCACACAGGCTGAATACGGAGCAAAAACTTTTGTGTATTACCTTCCAACTTCTGAAGTGTTTATTTTTTTTCTAAAGTACATTTATTTTTCATGTAAGACGAGTTAGATTTTTTTTTTGCAACTTTTATCAATGTCTGAGGGTGTCTGTCCTCCCCTTTCTCCTCTCTCCCCCTCCCTTTCTCCTCTCTCCTCCCCCCCTTTCTCCTCTCTCCTCCCCCCCTAGAGGTAAAAATTTAATTTACTGCGATAATATATCCTCCTCTCTTTCTCCCCCTCCCTCCTTCTCCTCTCTTTCTCCTTCTCTCTCCCCCCTCTCTCCTCTCTCTCTCCTCTCCCCGTCTCTCTCCTCTCCCCGTCTCTCTCTCCTCTCCCATCTCTCTCCCCGTCTCTCTCTCCTCTCCCATCTCTCTCCCCCTCCTCTCCATCTCCTCCCTCCTCGCCTGCTCTCTTCCCTGGCTTTTCTCTCCTCTCTCCCTTTTGTCCCCTTTTTCTTGCTCCCCTCACTCTCTACCCCTTGCTCACTTTATTCTCTTCCTACCTTTCTTCTTGACTCTTTAGTGCACTTTTATTATCAATATTCAATTTTTTTTTTCTCCATCCCCCCTTTCACTCTCTTTCATTTGCAGACTCTGCCAGCTGCACTCCGCGCATTGAAGGGAAAAGCGGCCAGACAGTGCCTGACGGAGGAACTCGGCCACCACGTTCAACAGAACCGCGCCATCCTTAACCATCAGCAGTTCGATTATGTCATCCGAATGATGAACTGCACACTTCAGGTACCTTATGCTGTCATGTAAATAAACTTTACCTGATCACAAGAATATCTGTCACCTCACTGCAGCCATTTCACCACGGAACTAAAATCCAGCCCATCAATCCAACAATGTAGTTGGATTCCAGCACACATTGAATTGACAAGTATTGTAAGTCTACTTGTACAGTATAGAACCCAACAATGGAGTTTTTGGGTCATACGTGAGCTCTTTATCAAGATGAGAGGATCTCAGTACAAATTCATGGTTATGGTCATCTATTTTGTTTAATAAACTAATGCCCATTAGCGGTGGCAGTCAATATAGGATCTGGAGATGGGCTTAGTTGTGGCCCCTGACATCACCAAGGGCTGGATATACAGTTAGGTCCATAAATATTTGGACAGAGACAACTTTTTTCTAATTTTGGTTCTGTACATTACCACAATTAATTTTAGGTGAAAGATTTTGCTATGAACAGGTAACATGCGGTCACAGGAGCTCTCCATGCAGGTGAAACAAGCCATCCTTAAGCTGAAAAAACAGAAAAAAACAATCCGAGAAATTGCTACAATATTAGGAGTGGCAAAATCCACAGTTTGGTAAATCATGAGAAAGAAACAAAGCACTGGTGAAGTCAGCAACGCCAAAAGACCTGGACGACAACAGTGGTGGATGATGACAGAATCATTTCCATGGTGAAACCCCTTCACAACAGCCAACCAAGTGACCAACACTCTCCGGGAAGTCGGCGTATCGATATCCAAGTCTACCATAAAGAGAAGACTGCATGAAAGTAAATGCAGAGGGTGCACTACAAGGTGCAAGCCACTCATAAGCCTCAAGAATAGAAAGGCTAGATTGGACTTTGCTAAAAAACATCTAAAAAAACCTGCACAGTTCTGGAAAAACATTCTTTAGACAGATGAAACCAAGATCAACTTTTACCAGTATGATGGCAAGAAAAAAGTATGGAGAAGGCGTGGAACAGCTCATGATCTAAAGAATAGCACATCATCTGTAAAACATGGCAGAGGCAGTATGATGGCTTGAGCGTGCATGGCTGCCATGGCACTGGGACACTAGTGTTTATCCATGATGGAACACAGGACAGAAGCAGCTGAATGAATTCTGAGGTGTTCAGAGACATATCGTCTGCTCAAATCCAGCTAAATGCCGTCACATTGATAGGAAAGCGTTTCATAATACAGATGGACAATGACCCAAAACATACAGCCAAAGCAACCCAGGAGTATAATAAAGCAAAGAATTGGAATATTCTTCAATGACCAAGTCAGTCACCTGATCTGAACCCAATTGAGCATGCATTTCACTTGTTGAAGACTAAACTTCGAACAGAAAGGCCCACAAACAAACAGCAACTGAAAGCCGCTGCAGCCTGGCAGAGCATTAAAAAGGAGGAAACCCGGCATCTGGTGATGTCCATGAGTTCAAGACTACAGGCTGTCATTGTCAGCAAAGGGTTTAAAAACCAAGTATTAGAAATGAACATTTTATTTTCAGCTTTTTAATTTGTCCAATTACTTTTGAGCCCCTGAAATGAAATGATTGTGTAAAAAAAAAAAGCTTTAGTTCCTCACATTTTTATGCAATCTTTTTGTTCAACTCACTGAATCAAAGCTTAAAGTCTGCAGTTCAACTCCATCTGAGTTGTTTCATTTAAAATTATTTGTGGTAGTGTACAGAACCAAAATTAGAAAAAAGTTGTCTCTGTCCAAATATTTATGGACCTAACTGTAATATTCATGTAATGCTAGAGAAGACAGCAGGCATATTACAAAACATGGTTAGAGACTAGGGCCTTGCTACATCAGTGATTGGGAACAGAGACGATGCTGCAAGAACCAGTGGGATATCGGGACAAGGTATAGGAGATTGCAGCCATTACAACCCTCAGGGCCACACAAGAAGTACTAGAAGGCCACAAATTGGGCACCATAAGGTGTAATGTAGGGGATAGTGCAGGCCATTCTCATATATATATATTTATATATTATTTCCTTCTGTTTTCAGGTTGACATCATACCAAGTAATATCTTTGTATTTTGCATTGGCTCAACAAATTGCATTAATTACCGGTGAAACACAAGCTAGCAACATTTCGCGTTCTTAAGCTAAAGTGTCCGTAAACGCGACCCTTCGTTTTCTGAATGTGCTTAACGACTGCATCCATGTGTTCTAGTGTTTAATCTTGCTTACAATTATCATAAGATTTATGGCTATTTATTGAGAACGGTCCAACATTGCACTAAGGGGGGTTTAACTTTTCATTCTGAACATTTTTATCCGGAGCTGGGAATGCTGTTTGTGATGTTAACCATCTGCAGGATTTGTTTAAAGAGGAATGGAGCATCTCCGCTGCCGCAGTCTTTAACCAAAATAAAGCCGGTCTGATGGTCTGCGCTGTCCGGTGCCTCTGTAAAAATTCTCTCTTCTCATTGCTCAGATTGGAACTCTTTTCTTCCATACATCTCATATACTATGCTAACAATACCCATCATTAAAACTAAACTCCAGGCAGGTTGAGACACAGATTAAATATATATAATAGAGCTGGACAGGTTTTCTGTCTTCTGTCCATCACTGGGATTTACACAGCACAGCTTAGTCTGGCAGGGCAGGAGACCTGGCTTTTCTTACCTGCAGATCAGTAACATTTACAGGTCCCTTACCTAGCATATGACCACACAGGGAAGGCAGACTAAAGGCTCTTATCTCTTTCTCTGCTCTCTCCTATCAGCATTCTCCTTCATTGATTTGTTCTCCCCAAGTCTTAGGTCTAAAAGGCCGATATACCAAGTCACATTATACATATTGCATTTAAAGAATACGTTCAATGATAAAATAATTAATACAAAGCTCAGTTTGTCTCTTTCATATCCTATTTCAGCTTTAAGCTTGAAGTTGCAAGGTGACCACATAGTCTGTTCCATCACCACAGCTTTTTTTGAGTCTGTATTTCTGATTAAAGTTCATTGTCTAGGATTAAAGTTGTATCCAACTTGTTAATATTAATGGCTAGCCACGTCGCAAATAGACATAGAGAGATACATCCGGTGAAACAAGCACCAATTTTTGGAGGGGACTTTGGAGGCCAATAACAGAGTAATTTACATAATAAAATACAGTATGATCATAAAATAGACACTAGAATCTCCTATTGGGGTATCCATTGTGGGGGTATTCACAATTCACTTTCTCTATGCGTTTCGCGGTAAAGTCCACTTCCTCAATAGAAAGGAGATCTTGTGTTCATATATGGGAGCCTTATTTCACAAGATGGCAGAGGCTGAAGAGGACTAAGGCAGTATTATATGTATTTTTTTTAGTGACCCCTTTTGGTTTAGTAGCTTCAAAACTATATCTTCCAAATCTAAATCTAGACAAAGATGATCAAAACTTCTACTGCTCCACTAGATGATAAACATGCTGCTTGCATTCAACTTCAACTAATTTATAGTTGGTCCTTACACATAACACTTTCAACCTAGGGGTATACTGTCTATCCCAGGCGTGCCCAATAGGTGGATTACAATCTACCGGTAGATCGCAAAGGCAACGCGAGTAGATCGCGGAGCCCTGCCTTTCAAAATAAACTCTACCGCGCACAGGAGTTATTGAAGTTTTTATTGTTGGTAGACCATTTTGACTTGATCATTTTAAAAGAAGCTCACAAGCCAAAAAAGTGTTGGCACCCCTGGTCTATCCCTTCGGCTCCTATTGTAATGGCGTCCCATGTGCAAGATGCTTTCCCTCCGTAAAGAGTTTTCACCCTGCGTCACTTTCCCACTGGAAGCGTTTTTCATATGTTTAAAGTGTCCAGCCAAGAGATTCTAAATTACATGCTGCCTTAACGCAGTATATGGTGTTAGGTTATTGGTGTAACATCGCATATTATGAGCGAGCCTTCAGTTTTTGTGTTTTAAAGATTTTCAAGATTTTAGTTTTTTCACGTGGGTATATGTCTGTTTCTAAACCTTTATTGCATGAGGAGGTTTACAGAGACTTATTAGATTGGCTAAAGGAAAAACCATTACAATTTTCACTTCTTTAATAGAGAGAGAAAGCAGAAGCAAAATGTGATAACCCTCATTAGTGAATCAAAGTTCACTTTTCTAATACCAGACCAGTACAAGTACATAGATTTTATTTGGTTGCTGTTAGAAGTGTTTGGCTTCTTGTGTTCCTGTGTTTTGTAGGAATATCTGCCCAAAGTTGCCAATTACATTTGTGTTTTTTTTTTGCTTTTGCCTTCATGCTTTAATAGGCGATTGATAAAGAAAAGCTGATCATTGCTGTTGTCTAAATCAATTTAGACATTTTGATTTTGGAAACCTGTGAGGTGAATAACATGTAAAAGCTCACAATTCCACTGAAGAGTCCAGACCAGTGGTGCTAACTATATCTATTATGCGCTACAAATCATTTGTGACATTTCCATTCACTTCTGTACTACCTACATGGGTCTCTTACCATACTAGAAGGATCCTGCGACCCAGGTAGAACCTTTTGGAACCTGAGCATAAATCCTACTTGAACAATTAGTGTTGGGCATCCTGAGATGAATTTGAAGGATTCGATAGACACTAAATGCACTCTTGAGCATTCCCATATGGCCCTGATTTACCTGTCAGGTCCTCTTTAAATGAAGCATCATGTGATAGATATCCTCGGCAGTGTGATTCAGGCTTAGTCAGTATGACTGCGGTCCCCGCTGTAGTGTAAAAACAAAAGAGGAAAGAAGTAAATCCCCACTTCATTACATTACAGGCCGCTATAAAAGAAACAAACCATTAAAATGTCTGTAAACAGTCATTTTGGTTTAGATAATAAATTCCCCACTTTAGGTCCCATCTCAGGGGTTTATTATAACTGTACAGATCATTCCTATCATGGCTCCTGTCTGGCACATGACAAGCCATATACTCATTAATGTACTGGCCAAACGTTTATTATTAGTAAATGGCATTATGCATTTTTACAATGGGAACCGGCTTAGCGCTGCCGAAACACAGCTTGTTAATGTGAAAAACAGGATGCGGCCACTTCAACCGCCATCTGTACTTGGCAGGGTTTGTATTATGTTATCTTACACATGTGAGCTACCGCTGTCATCGTATGTCATGCATAAGCGTTAGACCGGCTCTGTGATCTGTATAACATATGATCTATGTAGAACATTGATACAAATTTAAAACTGTATTAATTAAAATTAATTCAGCCCACAGGGGGACTATTTCAGATTTTACTTGAATTAATCGTTTTTTTATTCTAGGGATTTTTTTTCTTTTTTAGTGATTTTTGATCTGCACAGATAATTCTTTATGTGCTGTGATGTAATAATTCATATTTGTGGAAAGCTCCACTTTGTTTGTTCTTTAGCTTCACTTTAGTGACTTCTCCTGATGTTAGTTGATGTCATAAGAAAGTGTATTCCACCAAAGATTATGACCCACAGATTAGTGAGGAGTTGGCTCCATATTGCCCAGCCTAATTGGAATGTTGAAGGTAGTTTGAGAGAGAAAGTAGGGAGCAGGCTTTTGTAGAGCAAGAGTATCTTTATAAAATCACTAATTTTATTTGTTTTCAACATCCTAAAAAATAGACAAAAATCATCTACGCTAACATGGATGCACTAGTCTTATACTTAAAGAGTAGTAATATTAAAGTATATTCAAGTACATTTACTACAACAGATCTGTTTCCCACCCAACGCGTTTCTCACCGCAGGGCTTCTTCAGGGGATTGAGATACTTTTGGGAATAGAATCATATATAGTATTAGTAATACAGTATGTTTATTTAGTTGATGTTACTTAGTCAGTCTGCTGCAGGCATCTTGTTGCAAACCACTCACCTGGCACCATTAGGCTTTGACAACCTAGAATGTTTTGTCTTTACACTCCCATTCCACAACGTAAATAAGTTTGTTCCAGGCACCATTAAATATTCATCTTTGCCATCCATGAAGGCGGCTCTCCCATAGACTCCGATTTCCCTTTGAACGTATTGTTTTTTGCCACCCTTACCAATTTGGTATGTTTGCACAGTGCTTCATGAACTGCGGTTTATGGTTGAGTTTCATGTATTAAGTGTTCCTACAAGATTAAATTGAAAAAGGGTTTTTTACTGCAAAACGCGTTGAGAAACCACACGTTTTCCAAAATCAAAACTTTTGCAGTGGACCAACTTTTTTCACATGATATAATTACCTCTGTTTGACAATCCTACCATCCCAAACGACATTACCCAAACAATGATTGGAAATAATATCAGTTGTTCATTGCGATGGTTATTGCACTTTCATGTGAATGTTAATTTCACACAAATCTCCATCCTTTTTTTTGTTTTGTATTTGGAGCTTAGAGATGAGTCAGAACCTTTTGACCACAAATGCACCTTTTTTCCTGATTTTGCCACAGTTATCTAGTACTACCCAGAGACATAGGCTGCGTACACACGTTCAATCATTGTCATTGGAAAGGATCTTTCAGGATCCTCTCCAAAGACAGAACACTGAAATATGCATGAACACCGTTCTGCTGTATGGAGAGGGGGATAACGATGGAGCAACACCCTGCTGTACTCTCCCCCCTTCAATTTATTATGATCGTTCGTTGTTCGTGGACCTGCCAGGAGGGATCTATGAACGACACACAACGAGCACTGTACACACTTCAGATTCTTGTCCGATATCAGCCCTGAGGCAAATATAGGACGAGAATCATTGTGTGTACCTAGCCTAACACGTTACCAATGACATCTTGCAGCTTGAGACTAATAATTCTCATCTAAAGCCCTGATGATAAAGGGGTGTTTTAGAAACCTGGAAACTTTGGCTGCCCCCCAAGGTTTCTAATAATATGGCTGACTTAAAAAGAAGTAGTGCTGTTCTCAGAGCTAATCTGTTTGTTATCTGTTTTTGGTGTACTGCAGGAACCCAGCAAAAAAGTTTCAGTTCTTGTCACATTCTACAAAAAAAACTTGATCCATTGAACAAGAACATTGTGAAAGTGATTCATGTCCTTTCATAAACAGCTAATAATTCTAATAGGATTACAATTAGGAATGATTAGTAGATTAGTGGGGTAGTACAGTAATAGCAACCTTCCTACATCTAGGAACAATCATCACTATTTAATGCCAGCCAAAGCACCATACGCGTGATCCTCGGTGTCCCCGCGCGGAGCTTGTACAAGTCTATATTTAGAAGTGTTAGCATGCTTATATAAAAGCTTTTACTCCATATTACTTTGACTTTTTATACTAATTTCGGAAGTTTTTATAAAAGGCTGTTTGCTGAGTCAGCCCAGCAATGTGCGGCCATTGTCCTGACCCCTTTCTCTGCTGCATATAGTCAATTCATCAATGTGCGGCCATTGTACTGACCTCCTCTTCTGCTGCATATAGTCAGTCCAGCAATGTGCAGCCATTGTACTGACCTCCTCCTCTGCTGCATAATAGTCAGTCCATCAATGTGCGGCCATTGTACTGACCTCCTGTTCTGCTGCATATAGTCAGTCCATCAATGTGCGGCCATTGTACTGACCTCCTCTTCTGCTGCATACAGTCAGTCCAGCAATGTGCAGCCATTGTACTGACCGCCTCCTCTGCTGCATATAGTCAGTCCATCAATGTGCGGCCATTGTACTGACCTCTTCCTTGCATATAGTCAGTCCATCAATGTGCGGCCATTGTACTGACCTCTTCCTCTGCTGCATATAGTCAGTCCAGCAATGTGCAGCCATTGTACTGACCTCCTCTTCTGCTGCATATAGTCAGTCCATCAATGTGCGGCCATTATATGGACCTCCTCCTCTGCTGCATACGTAGTGCAAATGATAACAATGTGCAGTTATTCTATTTCAGCGATGTAATCTGCCCTTTTATTGAGAAAAAATGTTTTTGCGGTTTTATATTTAAAAATTGTATATACTCCTATTTTGAAATTGGTTTTCCTTATAAACATTTATCACAAAGTGTATACATGGTCCTTTATTTACAAAGCAGTCCCTTTATTCTTTCTAGAAGACAATGCAAATCCACAAGATAAGATTAAGTTAAGATTTTGCTGGTTTAAGAGGAGTTGGTATATACTTCTTTTGAATCTTAAGGTCTCTGTTTAGCATAAGAACTGCTCACCATATTTTTTAAATCACTTTGGAGCTCCACCTCCTGGCTGTATGTGATAAGTATGAAATATTCCTATTTTACCAATTCAAATGGAAAAAATTATTATATTTCTAGTGCTTAATAAAAAGTATATAAAATATCTTCATATTCCCCCTGTAATCTCTCCTCCTTTGAGCAGCTCCCTCCAGTCTGGCAGATCCCTTGAGAAATTAAAGGTATTTTTATGTTCTTCTCATATACCTTTTTAAATGCCATTGAAGAAGTTCATTAACATTAAACAGTATACCATATAGCCCTCTATAAATTAGGCTTTATATCCCCTTTTATAGCTCGCTTCCAGTAAAGCCCCATAAATGCTGGACTGGCTGTCTGTCTTCCTGACTGTGATCTGTTAAAATAGCAGTTTTTATGGCCCAGTTTACAATGAAAATCAAGGCAACCAGTTAAGTTCAACATTCAAATAGTTATATATGAACTACTTGACCTGGCTGTTTAGCCAGTTCGGTGATATAGGCCCCCTACAAGACAACACAACCAGGTTCTGCACCTCGTGCAGACTACTTTAGAGTTATGCAATAGGGCCCGGTGCAGGAAACACCCCAATCTGTGATTGGACAGCAACAAGGCAGAAGCATTCTGGTGAGGTCTCCCTCTGTACGTTTCTGGCTTGCAAGTGTGTTCACAGTGTTTGTGTTCGTGTTCAGTGTTCACAGTAGTCTTCCGGTCTGGCTGTCTTCTGTTGGACTAGGTAGTGATCTATTGTCAGTCTTGCAGCCATCCGGGGAAAAAAAGTTGAGCTCTTTTTACTTTCTAAGATTAGTGGCTCCACCACTTGCCATATTTCTCTCCGCCCTTTCCCTTTTATTCTCAACAAACATGATGCTCTGCTGATCCAAATAGCGCACTGCAGCTAAAACTTGAGCCTTAGGGGAAATGGGCTCACTTTCCTAATGTACCAAAATGAAGGGAATGGTGTCACACTTCATGCCCAGGTGTTCATGTGAATGTCAGGACTTGGGGGAGAGGAGATGATCCATGCTGGCAGTAACCTACATTCTTGATATTCTACCAAAATCATTTGGATTATGACATACAAAAGGGTATTATAAAAATGCCTGGAAATAGGCTTTAAATGTATGTACTGCCAAAATTTCGGTTTGTCCCATTGGGGGGATTTTTCTTCATTTGCTTTCCCAGTAACACAACATTGCTTAAATCCCAAATAGAAGAAGTAAAAATAGATAACCAGAAAGATGTTTGCACTATAACTGTAGCTTTTGCGGGTCAAGAGTTGCAGATCTTTTCAGACAATTCCCTGTCTTCTTTAAAGAGTGCTAGAGGGGGAAGAACAGGAAGTGTAGAATTAGCCTTTAAAGTGGATCCTAAGTTTTAATTTGTTCTTTATTTTTTGGTCCACCCCTCCTGGGTTAAAAATTTTAAAGTTTTTATTTCCCCCCTTCATATTCCAATGCTCCCTGCTTTAACAATCTCGGGTCCTAAGCTTCTTGTTTACATCCCCCAGACCATCACACACACTAGTCTGAAGGCACATCAGGACTTAACGGTGCCACATGTCTTTGCATGAACACTAATTATGCACAGAAATGAATCTTTTATCGCAGCTCTGTATCTGTAAATAGCCATTTTAGGTGTATGATGAAACCTTACAGAAAATGAATTCTTTCATAGGAATGTTTGACCAACAACACATTCCCCCCCAATCCTCGTGAGTCACGGTAAGGTAGGGGGTAATTATCTAGATGAACGTTAGCCGAGATGTGACAATAGCCACGAGCGATGGCTTTGTGGCTTGTTGATGGATTCTGCCTTCCATGCTACAAATAGCTCGCTAATTAAAAGCAGTCGCTGCCGTGTTTGTAACTGGCTCGCGCATCTTACAAACACCTAATTCAAGACAGACATCTCTCCGACTGCCGCTGTCTGTGTCTGCGCTGCTGTTGTGGCCCTGAATGTAAAGAATGTTTGTATCCCTTATATACAGAATTCCTTCTCCCTGCAAGGAGACAACATCTGCCAACTGCAATGGGTTGAGGATAACGTAATACATCTGTACAACTGTAGAGCGCTCCGTATAATACTGTACAATCGCAGCGCGTTTTGTATACTACTATACAACTGCTCAGTACTTTTCCTAGTCCTGTACAATTGTAAAGACTTTGGTTAATACTGTATAAATACAGTGTACTGTTCATTGTAGTGAAAGTACTGCAGAGCACTTTTTACTTTGTAAAATGCCGTACAACTGCTGTACAACAGCACTTAGCATAATACTGTACAACTTCAGGGATCTCCGTATAATATAATACAACTACACAGTACTTTTCATAGTACTGTACAACTGCAGAGCGCTCTGTAAACTACTCTACAACTGCGCCGTATAATACTGCGCAATTACAGCGGACTGTTCATGAAAAAACTGCAAAGCACTCCATGAAATACTTACCAGCACAGCCCTCGGAGCACTCCTTATAATACTGGAGAGCTCCCCGTAAAATACTGTACAATTGCAGAGTGCTTTATATAATAATGTACAATTGCAGAGTGGTTTATATAATTCATTTTAATTGCAAAGTGCCTTTCAAAGTACTTTAGATATCTCCATATGATACTATTCAACTGCAGAATGCCCTGCCTAATAGTGTACAACTGTGCACTCTGTATGATACTGTGCACTCCGTAAAACGCTCTACAATTGCAGAGCACGCCTTAAAAACTTCTACAACTGCAGAGCGCTGCGTAAAACGCCTTACAACTGCAGAGTGATCTGTATAATACTCTACAACTGGAGAGCGCTCTGTAAAACGCTCTACAACTGTACAGCACTCTTTAAAACTACACTGCACTCCGTATAATACTCTACAACTGCCCAGAGCTCTATTAAAATGTTCTACAACTGCAGAGCGCTGCGATAACGCTCTACAACTGCAGAGCGCTGCGATAACGCTCTACAACTGCAGAGCGCTGCGATAACGCTCTACAACCTGCAGAGCGCTGCGATAACGCTCTACAACTGCAGAGCGCTGCGATAACGCTCTACAACTGCAGAGCGCTGCGATAACGCTCTACAACTGCAGAGGGCTGCGATAACGCTCTACAACTGCAGAGGGCTGCGATAACGCTCTACAACTGCAGAGGGCTGCGATAACGCTCTACAGCTGCAGAGCGCTGCGATAACGCTCTACAGCTGCTGAACGCTGCGTAAAACGCTCTACAGCTGCTGAGCGCTGCGTAAAACGCTCTACAGCTGCTGAGCGCTGCGTAAAACGCTCCACAGCTGCAGGGCGCTGCGTAAAAGCAAAGAGCTTTCCTGTACAACCAAAGAAAACAATGTATGTTGTTGGTTATCTGGGGAATGCTCACTATAATACTATACAGCTGATGCTTGCAATGTTTTTCATGGCTCATAGTTTATATTTTATTAGTCGTGTCAGTCACCTTTTCCACACTTCATATTCAAAAGGCATCAACTATGCTCTGTCACTAAATGCAGCAAATTAGACCTAGACTTGTCATGCTGCGTGTCCCTTCACCTGTTAGATAGCCAACCCGCAGATCCCAGGTCATGAAAGCATGTTAAGCTTGGACCAATTCACATCTATGCTCAGCATTCCAATGCAGTAGAGCTGTGCAGTGTTATGTGCTTTATTACAGCAGCTCATTCTTTGACCTGCTGCTGCTAGTCTGCCCTTCTGTAAATGCTTGTTCTAAGGCTTTCATTCATCTTCTTTTGTTTTAAAAGGATCACTGTCTTGAAGATAGAAGAAGGATCAGGGCATCTAGCTTTTCTGTGTTTCTCAACATTTTTCAAATATTTTCCAGGTTAAAATCAATGAAAATTTTGAAGCTATTGGATCAGAAAACCAGCCGGACAGTTGCCATCTGTAGAAGGAGTGGGCAAAGAGCGGCGAGTAGTGTTTTCTTGACATCTAAAATCTACATCAGCCGGTGATTCCCAGTACATCTTCTGTATCTTACCCATTAGCATTATGCCCAGCTATCTGTAAAGACTAGAAAACAACTTTAGTTGAACTTTAAGAAGCGTTGTCACCCTTCCTATTTATGTAGCACAGCTGGGATGAATGGATTGCTCGGCTATGTGCTTGACTTTTCAAATCATTGTTATCCGGAGTATAAATACAATTCTTTTCTTTTCCAAATATCTGTTTGTTGCAGGCCCTAAGTTTACCAAAACAGTTGTGGACTTTAATGATGTTTTGCAATTAGTGACAATGTGATTACTCAGCCCTGACTCTTGCTGGCCAGGATTACAATGGAATTTTCCTCTTGATGTCTCGTGTCCTCCAACACTGAGCAGTTGAATCTTTTTTTTTTTTTTTTTTTTTTGCAAGGGTCGCGGAATGCATTTGGCGGGCTGGTATCACAGCTGGTGTAGTTTAAAGCTTGGACTGGGGTCGCTGGAGAGAGCTGCTGCTCACTCTGAGAACAAAGTGCGAGAGGACCCTGGCATCCCAAACATTTCCTCTGCTCTCTTGTAGACACACGCTGTCGCTAGTTACGATGGGAGGCCTCATGACGCTCCTCACAAACATGCCTGGCATCCCAGATTTAAGAAATGTCAGATGTGCTGATGCCGAGGAGGGGTGCCGTGTCATTTTTTTTCCCAGTCTTGTATTAGACGAAACAGAACAGTCACAGCGCTTTGTCACCAACACAAGCTGGGTGCAAAAAGTCCAAAGTTGCATTACAGTGATTACAGTCACCAAACATTCAAAATTTATGAATCTGTTTTGATTACAGATTTACGGGTCATTTCTAAATCTGTAAAACAAAAAGTGAGTCAGAGTCAGTCAGAACCTTTGCCAAATTCTCATAGCTGTCGGTGACAGCACCAAGAAGATGTCCTGTAACTTACCTTACCCTTTCAATAGGGGTATGTACCATTCAAGTCTCTGACACAATAATGCACCCAACTCTAATTTGTTAATTGGTAAAGTGAAAGGTTGCCACCGGAGGAGAATGTAAGTAAGCACTTTCAACGGTGGTGGCATGGCGGATCACTAGGGTGTCCATGTTTAGGGAGGAGATGGGGTGATGGAATTTTGTAACAACCCTGAACCTCCCCCTAGGTTAGTAACTGTTTTTGGCCCATGTGTAAGCTACCAATTCCAAGAGCACTTGTGGGCTCATTTTTCCTCTGACATCCACTCTACTTATAGCACGGCAGACAAAAACTACCTGGAACAGTGAGGGCCCATTCTCATCAATGCAGTTATTTAATATGTAAGCCATGATGATCAAATCCATTCCATGCCTAAAAAAAATGGCACCACAAACTATCTTCTCAATACATGTATTTTGCTGCATAATTTTGGGCAAAGCATGTTGCACCCAGCTGGTGAGAACGGGCAACTAGTTTACAGATTGGTGTTTCTATTTTAGTAACTGGTACATAATCAAGTCTGTTTTTTTCAGTACTAGAAGTTTTGGCTAGTTACATTTAAAACTTCCAAATATAGTAGCAGTTTGAATTTTTTATGCAAATATAGGTTCAAAAAAAGTGAAAGTCTATTGAATCTTCAGGAAGGGTTGCTGTAGGAGTAATTTTAAAAGAGGTGACCATCAATCATGTGAATCCTGGGAGGGGAGTCGTCTTGTGAGTCAATGGTGGTAATGTTTTCAGGCTCATGTCTAGATGGTCTGATAGCAATTCTTAGAATTCAGCTCTGGAAATTGGTAAAACATGGAGGTTTTGTCGTAAAAAAAAAAATGTTCAAAGATGGTCAGGTCTGAGTTTTTGTTTGGAAGCATCTGCAATCTATATTGCCTAAAGAGGACATTTCAGTAGCATTAAATACATTCCTGACATGCCACAATATACATAAACAGTACCTTTTTTTTTCTTTTTTTTGCTCCACCTCATATCATTAAAAAGCTGTCCTTGAGGTCCAGTCAGCATAATAAGTATGTAGAACGTACACCAAGCAATCAAAAAATGCCTTGTGCAGCAGTCACCAGCCCGTCGGCATCCACTGGGCCGAAGTCCAAGTCTCAGGAAAAGGTCAACCAGCACCAAAGACTTCACAGAAGTGTAAAAGAAAATGACTTTTTTTATTTATTCTGTGTTAAACAAAATATAAAGTCCTGGCATCCATTGAAATTTGAATCTTAATACAACTCAATTTATTAAACTCTAAATGTAGCTGTTGTCTGCTTTGATGTCCTTGGTGCTGGTGTACATTGTTTTAGACCTATCAGTGACTGCAGTATTTCCTTTAGTCTGTTGCAAGCAGGAGGAAAGATGTTCTCAGTCTCTTTTTCCCTTGATTAGCCAAAACATTGCAAGTTCGTAAGTCACAAAGTGGAAGCCTGCAGCAGGCGCCAATTTCTGACCAATATGAACTTCATAGGAACTGTTCATCTTTCTGGAGAGAAAAACGGACAAGACATTGTCGGGGGGAGTACTGTGATATCTGTGGGATGTGATACTAAAAAGTATCACATTTATATATCACTTAGCGTGCATTTAACATGCACCTATATAAATGATGTCAGGTCCACTTCACAGGATGAACTTGTGTTTCATTTTATTTGCTATTAAGAAGAGGACAACCACACATTCCCTGTACAGATTCATCCCATGGATTTGCTGCTTGGCAATGTGTAAAAATTGCATGCATTGCACACCTAATTGTACATTGTAACTAAAATTCTTTATTGTAGAAGGGACAAAACAAAATACCTTTGCAATCTTTTGTGTAATGTATACTGAGCTGTGAAAGTGCAGTGTACGATGCAGGTATAGCTGGCTGCTGGAAATGTATGAACTCCGCTGCTCATGGGCGGGAGTTATGCCATTCCAGCCTGGCCAATCATCATGGCCGGAGACCCTGAAACCATGAGAGGACTACGTAAAGATGTCAGAGTAAGGAGAGTTTATTTAAATGATTGCAAACAGGCAGGTACATTTTTTTTTTATTACAGAAGAGACATTGTCTATCCCATCTGCAATAAAGAACCCACCTGTTCGCCATTATTTAATTTTTAACTTTAGTTCCCTTTTAAAGAAAACCACATAATAAATGAAAAATGTCGGTAAAACACTACAAATCTTATCATCAACATGAAAAGTATGCACCTAATATGAAATGAATACGATTTATTACATAATGTATTCTGTCTGAAATATTGGATTTTCCTTTTTTTTTCCACTTTGTCATTTCGTACTGCGTGTCTTCCAAGGTCATGCCTTGTTGCAGCATCCATTAATATTATTTCCATGCTGTAAGGAATTTCAAGTAAATTATATTTTGTAGCATTGACCTGAGTCCATTTTTGTCACATGTTATGCTCATAGCTGAATAATGGTTTCAGCATGTCACAGTGGAAAACTCATAAAAGCTGTTTACAGGTCTGAAATTTCTCCGGAGGATTCAGACCAACCATCTCCATTTCATAGCTAAAGGTTTTCTGAAGATAATTGTATGCTGTGGTTAAACGTTTATTATACCGGACCATACCGCCAATATGTGCTTAGAAGGTCCCTCCATCTCCATATGTCACCTGGGAATCTCAGTGATGTCACTGGTCTCCCAGGAATAGATTTGTTGCTGCATCAGTGATGTAACTGGTTTACCTTGGATGCATAGGTTGCTGTATCAGTGATGTCACTGGTCACCCAGGAATGGATAGGTTGCTGTATCAGTGATGTCACTGGTTTGTCTCCCAGGGATGGATAGGTTGCTGTATCAGTGATTTCACTGGTTTCCCGGGGATAGATATGTTGTTTCATCAGTAAGGTCACTGGTTTCTACTAATTGGATAATCTGAATCTCAGTGATTTCACCATTTCCTAGTAAATGATTTTGCATCCTCAGTAATGTCCCTGGTCTCTAATATGTGTTTAGGCTGCATTCTCAGTGCTGTCATTTGTGTTTAGTTATATCACACGCTGCATTATAAGTGAGGTCTCTTCTTTTAATGAATAAAGTCATGTCATCCTTTGTGTTCTCAGGTCTTTATTGAACTGATAGGCTTCACTCTTAAGGTGCGTACACACTTCCAATTTTTATCGTTCCAATCGAACGACGAACGATCGATTGGGCAAAAAATTGTTCGTAAAAAAGTTACCAACGACGCCGACGAACGAGGAAACTCGTTGGAAACGAACGACCGGACCGGCGGATCGGACGACGATCGTTGAACATCGTTCGTGTGTACGGTCGTTCGTTGATCGTCCATGTTCAGAGCATGCGTGATGAACGAACGTCCGTTCACTTTCCTGTCGTGCACATAGTTCCTCTATCGCTTAAACGATCTTATCTATTGTGTGTACAATATCTACGAACGATCGTGTCGTTACCTCTATGTGCAGGATCGGTGCTATACGATCGTTCGTATATATCGTGCAGGAACGTTCGTCGTTCGTTTTCCGACGATAATAATTGGAAGTGTGTACGTAGCTTTAGTAATATCTCTGGTCTCTCATGCATGGATGGGCTGCATTCTATGTAATATAAATGGTTACTATTGCATGTATAGACCTAATTATCTTTGATTTCCATAGTCACTGGGAAATGGATAGGCTGCATTCTCAAAGATTTCAGTGCTCTCTAGCAATTAAAAGGGTCTAATTGCTTTTTTATTTTATTTTCAGGACTGCTCCAGCTTTGAGGAATTTCACATTGCAGCTCAGTTGCTTCCACTGGCCACTGCATTTTGCAGGGTAAGTAACAAGTTTTAATTGGTATGATAGCTCCTATTAAAGTTTCTTTATTTTTGCTGCTTCTAACGCTATATAGGGAATTGTTTAAGGCTGAAAGCTAGTGGAATTCAGTAGTTCTAGCTTAAAAAAATAAGATATAATATAGAGCACAGAGTTACAATAATTTTTGCTTTTATGGGGTTTAGAATTAAGGTAAACATTTTTTTCTCTGGAGATTGGCCACTACTGGGACATTTACATACCATACATACCCCAGGTTTAAGAAAACAGTCATATGCACTATTGTCTGGAAATTCTGGAGTTCAGTAACAGATCCATGCTTAGCCCTCAGACATGAACCATAAACTTGTCATGCAATTTACAGAAAATGGGGTTGTAAAATTAAAAGGTGCATACTATTAAACGGATGTGACTACACCTGACCTCTGACTGCTATCCCGTATGGAAGAATTTTCATGGCTTCATTTGGAAGGGGTTAAAACTCACTACAGTCAGTCCTAAATTCCTGTTGCTATTTTTAATGTGTTTATTATGAAGCCTTTTTTTAATGCGATTGCTCATACTTCCATAACCTAAGTTTATTTATTTTCTGCATCCCACTTCAACCACAGGAAATGTAAATCCTTAAGCGGGAATCCTAATGGATAATCACCAGCTTGTGAAACATTAAAGGGGGGGTCACCTGAACACCGCCACTTACCCTCTAAACTTTATTAAAAAAAACAAAACAATGTGGTCATGCTTGTTTTCAGAAGTGCGGATTATTTTGTTACCACGTTTCAGATGCATCATTTAAGGGAATACAAACACAAACACATGATTCACTCAAGAAAGAAATGATCCCTCTGCTCTGTCACGTAGCAAAACCTCGTGTGTCTAAGGTCATGGAGATCGCATCTTCCTGTTGTTCACACTAAAGGAATTTTTTTTAAACAATAAAAAATAAATAAATTCTTTACTAAGTTACTTTTTTTACCGCAACAGTCCAAATATAGGGCTGAGCAATTTTTATGCCGACTGTTTACATAATACATACTAAATGGAAAAGGTTTAATGACACCAATGTTTTCAGTGGAATTATCAGGAACGCTAAAGGGAAAATGTTATGTAAAGTGGTTTTGTAATATTTGTTAATACATTATAATTATTATTACACAGTATTTATATAGCGCCAACATTTTAAGCAGCGTTGTACAAAGTCCATAGTCATATCCCTAGCTGTCCCTCAAAGGGGCTCACATGTCCCTAATATAGTCATATGTCTTTTTAACATAGTCTATGATCATTTTTTTAACCTAACTGCATGTTTTAGGAATTGAAGAAAACCTACACAAATGGGGGGGGAGAACCAACAAACTCCATGCAGATAGTGTCCTGGTCAAGATTCGAACTAGGGACCTAGCGCTGCAAATGCCAGAGTGCTAACCTAGGGCTATGGTGACACTAAACTGGGGTCTCCAGGGAATGTGGATGTACTGCCAGTGTATGTTTCTGGTAACAAGAACAGGAGCTAGAAATTTGCAACACTTGCATAGTTCTTCCTCCACCCTCCTAACGGGTGGGGTAGGGACATACATGCTCTGGCAGGTTTTTGTTTTGTCTATTTCGGAGATGAACCTTCCTCACTCCCTGTCCTAATAACACAGGGTGATCAGTCGAAGTGATGGTAAATTTTGTATTGTAGCAAACAGAAGCAACAAAACCCCGCATTAGTAGAACTGGGGTGCAGTCTGGGTCTTCCTTTTCCTAAAAGATGGATGGAGGTTAAAACACCAGGATAAAAAAAAGGTGGAAAGATAGTAAGCTGTGGATTGGCTGGGTTGGAAGTTCCCACATACTGAAAGGTTTCCTAAACCTGTCCCTGGGCTGAAGGTAGAGAAGGAGGTAAGGGCAGAAGTCCATAAATGTTCTATCCATTTTAAGCAAATTCTGTATATTTAGCCGGCATGTTTTGGTGAACACATGGCTGAAATCACTATAACATTAACATCCAAAAAATAGGCATACATTAGGCCTGCAATATTGTAGTATTAGCAGCGCAAAGTAATAGTACAGTAATATTTATATCCATCAGCCAAAACCACGCATACGGTTGACAAGGGCAATTTGTGAGTGCAAGACGACTATCAGAGCATCTCTAAAATGAAATGTGTCCCGGTATGCAGTGTTTAGTGCCCATAAAAACCGGGAGCAGGCAACAGGGTCATGGGGTACCCACAGCTTACTGGTGTATGAGTGAAGGCTAGCCATCTAGTCTGTCCCGTATAAGAGCTAATATAGAACATGTTGCTGAAAATGTAATGCAGATAGAAACCATAGTTCATCACATCTTTGAAGTTGTCACCATTACCCATGCAGACCCCAGACCACTAGTAAAAGAACGTTACAGTGGAGCAATGAGAGAAGGTTGCCTGATCTGGGGAAGAGTGCATCATTTTACCTGGTAAAGAAATAGCAGCAGGATGCTCTATGGGAACAAGCACTGAACAAATGACTGGGGACAACCACTGTCTTCATGTTTCTTAAGGTGAAGCATGCAGAGTGTGCCTTCTGTTCATTTACCCCTTCTATAGAACTGAATAATGCTCATGAAAGATTGTTTCCAGGGACAATAATCTAACTAGTGTACATAGCTTTATCCCCGTGTCACAAAGACAACAAGGAACTCAAAGGACGTATTAGCCCTTCCTCACCCTATACAAAGTTAGGACAATGTTGTGGCTGGCGTTGGGCTTTAATGTTTTATTCCATGCATGGACAGATCTAGTAAACATCTGACTCAAACTTCAGAACAGATGTGTTTTCAGAGCTTTATTGCGCTTGTCATTTATCTGATAAATTATCTGTTTTTGTACCATCTTAAGTTTTCCACACTGCACCTGTCAGTGATTTCTTCCTGGCCTTGTACTTTAAAATCGCAAGGAAATTCGGATACGGTTATTTCAAAAGAGGCAACGTTGCTGTAACAGAAATAAAGCCAGGAAACACAAACTTTTGTCTTTCTGTACTGCAGCCAAGACACTGTGCTGTGTCTGCCAAGCTTGTACCTTCTCCGGATCCTCTTAGATTGAAAACTTCAAGTTTTATTGAGCATAAACAAGTGTAATGATCCAAAGCAGGTGCTATGGAGGGATTAAAGGAAACGTTGCTGCAGATCTGGCCCTTTCCCGTACTCAGATGACTAAGCACGAGGGCCTATAGTCACACTAGTCATATGATTAGTGTGTATCGGTCACATCCACTGCATTTATAGACTACTCTTATCTGAACACTTTTCCATAAAAATTGAGACTTTAGTCTCTCTTGCAATATCAGAATTTATAAATAAAAGACCAATTGCAAAGTGAAGTATCAACTACTTATTTATTCTACGTTAAAGAAGACTTAAACTTCAAAGGCTGGTCAAAAAAACAATTATTAGTTAAGGTTCTGTCACTATTATTGTCTGTGGCCTCTCTGCAGCTTAACTTTTCCCCATTATTGACCTAAATATGTCTTATGTCTGGCTGTATAGAGGCGGCCATCATGGTAATGATGCGTGGGTTTCCTCCGGGTACTCCGGTTCCCTCCCACATCTCAAAAACATGCGGTTAGGTTCATTGGCTTCCCCCTAAATTGACCTAGACTACATTAATAACAAATGACTATAGTAGGGACATTAGATTGTGAGCTCCTTTGAGGGACAGTTAGTGACACAACTATGGACTCTGTACAGCGCTGCGTAATATGATGGCGCTATATAAATACTGTATAATAATAATAATAAAAGCAGGGTTTTGCTTCCTCATGACACAACCCCCTGCAAGGAGAACAGTGGGCAGCACGGTGCCGACATTGCTAAATTTCATTCCAAAATCTCATGAGGCCATGAAGCAGCAGTCTCTTAGATTTCACCCCACAGATATGCAAAGCTGAGTCTGCAGACACATACATGCTCAAATACCCTCACATACCAC
This sequence comes from Pyxicephalus adspersus, assembly GCF_032062135.1. NCBI lineage: Eukaryota > Metazoa > Chordata > Amphibia > Anura > Pyxicephalidae > Pyxicephalus > Pyxicephalus adspersus. Next base: position 61,322,187 of record NC_092866.1, on the reverse strand, counting down.
AAAGCACAATGCTGTTTTTCAGGAGCCATTCCAGGCTAGATGTACTTTTTAGGTAGACTTAACATTTTAAGATTTTCCCTATACCAGCAAATAGCTTTTTTTTTATTCCAGGTCAACTAAGGTTAACATTTCAAATCTAGACAGTTTTGGTTCACTGTTTATTATTGTGATTTCTAAATGTAGTTGTCTGCCTACAGACTCTTTGTCTTTCATTCTAAATGTACTCAAAGAACAGTCCTAAAGGGGCTCAAAGTCACAAATCCCACTCATTCAGCTGTGTACATTTCAACTTGACCTATTGAGCTCCGTGGACAGCAGACTTTTTCAGCAAAGTGGCTGAGGAGAGCCTGGAAAATGCATAAAGCTCCATTTGGTTGACGGACTATTAAAAAAAATATTCAATATTCCATGTTAATAACAAAAAATATTTTTCAGTCCTGAACTTTGAAACAAAGCCACTGCAGTAACAAGGAAAGGTCTGCTTTTTATCTGCCTTACCTCATTGCAAACCTGACTTTTAATATTTAAACTGTAGTGATTGGCAGCTGGGAATTCCGGGAAAAAGTAAAACAACCTTCAGAGATGGGAGATGAAGAGAGTCATGGGAGAATGTATTTATAAACAGAGGAAAGAGCTTATCTGGCTGCTTTGCCAAGTCAGAGGTTTTGTACAAGAGAGGGGAACACTTGACTGCCTTTCATTTGCAGAGCTAGTAATTATCGCTCCGGCTGCAAAGACAAAACATTTTATTGTGGAGCGCAGGTTCAGAGTACCGGAATAGATGACCCTCATCGCTACCCCCTGCTCTAATCACACAGCCTGAGCCTCGCACCAAACTGATCCTCTTATTTCCAAAATCTGCAGTTATTTATGGATGCGGGAACCAACAATTTCAGCCTTAATTATCAGTTTTTCCGCCAGTGTGGGATATTACGTTGGCAAAACTACAGCGTGCACAAGGTCGATACCAGAGCGAGGAGCAAAACAAATGTCAGCTTACATCAAAAGCAATAAAGTGGACTTGTGTTTTTTAGCATGCCACTGAATAAATCATTGGATAGTATGAGAGGGGAAAAAAAAATTGGCATGTATGTATTCCTTTGTACAACAACCCCTTGTGACTTGGATGTCTGACAGATCTAGCTCAATGAGACAAATCAAATGTTGGTCTGTGGGGTCATTTCCTAAATGCTATGTTGGGTGAATTTGGGTGGTAAGCTGTTTATGAGCACTATGAGCTTTTTGTAGCTGACAACATAGACAGCTACACAGGAATCCAAATTTCAGTGCTGGCTACAGTAAGACCATTGAAACTTTCACATGCCTACCCGTAAACTTTATAAAGTTATGGTGCCCGGTAGGTAGGTTATTTAACAGGCATGGTAACTCAATAAATATAACTCGCACCTTGCAGCTCGCAAATCTCAACCAGAACACTGCACGGAATTTGCATGTTATTTCCATGCTTGTGTGAGTTTGCTCCAGACAATTTGGCTTCCCCTCACACCCTAAAAACATATCGGCAGGTTAAATGGCTTCCTCCAAAATAAGCCTTAGAATGAATTATGGTGATGAGAATACGACTATGATTAGATTGTAAGCTTTTCTAAGTCAGTGACATGACTATGTCACAATTTTTAATATGTCAATGCCAGGGGCTCATATAGAGAGGTGCAAGGGGTGCCGCTGCACGAGAGTACTGGACCCTCCTAGGGCAACAGGAGCCCCCATAGAAGCCCCAAGTCCATTCAAATGAGGGGTCCCTAAGTTAGTTCTGCACAGGGACCCACTTTTGGCTACATTCCCCACTGGTCAACGCTGTACAAATGAATGATGATAAAGTCTTGATGTGTTTTGGTAGCAGAGTGTGAAATGTGACATTGGTTTATATTAGTAGAAGAAACAAGCTATGCCTCTTCATAGCCACTGCACTGGGATGTCTATTTGTATTTAATAATAATAATAAAATAAACTATCATCAATTGTCAAAATATTTTACAACTGAGGAATTCTCCATAATTGTAACAGACTTCAGATGATATGTTTGGCTTTGGCTTTATTGTTTTAGAGTCCTGATAAAAGGAAACCCCCAGATTGTTGGAAACATGATCATCATATCATTCTTGGTCAGCTATTTGTTTCTTAGTTTTTTCTGCTTCTGTATTGTGTGAATGTCTTCTCTGTTCAGCCCCCTTCTGCTTCACGATACTCATCATTGCTTGGTATGCATTGCTAGCCTGCAATCATAGAAGAAGATTGCCATTTCTATATCAGAGAATTCAGAGTTTTGGGGTTTCTCTACAACATCAAGACATGGAAATTCAGTATACATTTTCCCGAATAATTTCTTGTTGAGCTATAAACACCTTTTTTCATTTTATATAATGTCTTTATTTTTATTTAAATGCTTTACTTTTGTAATATTTCCTTTAAACCTTGCCTAAAATAGGAATGCAATTTTCATCTTTAGCTTGCAAGATATAAATAGCATAAAGTAATTCTGTTATTTTTTCCCATTGGTGGTGAAAGGCAGAAATGTTGCACTTTGTTATGTGACACCTCCTTCCATATTGACTTTGACCTCCCATCCTTTTGGGAGTATTTAAGTACTTTGTACCCCCCAGTGTTTGGTAATGAGGCCGTGTGGCCTCGTGTGACCCGGTCGGCCAAGGTTAAGTAAGAGGAGCGGAATTGTTTCTGTTGTGTCTGTCATTCCTACAAGTCAATCTTCCCATTCCTGGACTTCATTTTCTCCATCTCCAGGGATTGTTTTACTTACGTGCACTTTCTGTACATCTTGATACCCATGGCATTGCCACATGCTGTTCAGCACTAAAAATGATTGTTTTGCCCCAAAGGAGCATAACATTGGCCATAAATGGTAATATTTGGGTAAAGCAATTTTTTTTTCATTTGTATAGATCAGGTATTGTGCCATTCACTGATACAGTTGTAGAGCGCATTCTGTTTAGGTACGACCAAAGGCCCCTGCATGACTGCCAAAATAAGTCCAAAATCCACCTACTATGTGATGCCAAAACCTCAAAAAATAAACAAAGAACTTATTTTACCCTCCAAAATTCAGCCAAATCCTTTGTTTTTCTCTCACCTGCTCCTTTTTCCCTTTTTTTCAGCTGAGTGAGGAGAAGCTGTAGGCAGGTTATGGCCCCTGTATTGTGACCCAACTTTAGTCGGGTGGTGCGCCCAGCTAAAAGGTGCTAAGGAAAACACTTGGTAGATCTGTCAATCCAAAAAACAGTGGGCAGAATTTGGCATGGCTTGGGATTCCCAAGAATTCAGCAATGGCAATGCTGATCCCCACACCCCCTGCAAAATCTTCTCATCCAACAATCAGGAGCAGCTTTTATAAGAGTAACAACTCTGCGTTGAACATGGGAACAGTGCAGTATTGTTGACACCACAATAAGCTGCATTAAGTGAACGTTACTAGCAGAACTAACAGGTATTTGTAGGACTTTGCAGGGTGACTTAAAACTGTGCATATGCATAATTAGTACTACACCATAGTTCTACTTTAAAATCCTCAGTGTGCCACATTTTTGGGAATGATCTGATGAGCCAAATGCTGACATCCTAAATATGTGCAACACTCAGCACTAAACCATGTTTCAGGTTTTTGAAACCAAGCAAAGTCTGTTTTGCACAACCCTAAATTAAAGATAATACCCAGAGTAGATTTTTTCATGGTAATCATCACGTTATTAACATACAGAGCATTGGATCTGCAACGTAATCTTTTATTTATGGTTTTGTAAGGTTTATTAGATATGTTTGAAAAGTAGTTACTTAGGAATATATTCAATACATATTGCTGGCAACAGCTTCAAGCCTCTGAATGCATCTTAAAAAAGTGAATAAACATTATTTGCTGAAATGATAATGGTTTGCATACGTGTTCAAATATTTAGTGTAGACTTCCAAGGTGAACCTGTACAGTGAATAACCTAAAGAAGCATTTAAACCTTAAGGATCTCTTACAGACCGGATAATCTGAGAGGAAACATCTGATTGTCGGATAATCTTTCAGATGAGCAAAGATCATGCAATCACTTGCCTAGGTCAGACATGTTGCCAGCACTGGAGGGAAACTTAAGCATTATTTTTTCCATATAGGAAAGAGTTTCAACCAAATTTTGCTGACTTGGAACAAGCATACAAATCAGGAAAGTCAGAACTCCTTATCTGCATACTTGTTTCAAGAATTGAGCTCAGAGGACTGACATGACAGCCAGGCAAATTACGTTTTTTTTTAATTGAGCGGTTAGCAATAAAATTGTGCTTTTTGAGTTTAAGTCCACTTTAATAATATCTATTCATTAACATTTAATTACTGCAAATATCTTTGTTTTATCATTCTGAGCAGCTGGCTGAGACATGCTGGTATGTATGTAGTTGGCCTGTTTATCCTCTGTACATGGAATTCCATCTATACAATTCATCAACATTGTGCAAAAAAATGATTTCCCCAGGACAATGCGCTGGCCCAAAAAATGTGATCTAACATAACAAACTGTAAATGAATAAGAGTAAGAGGAATGAGCGAAGTGCCTTGGGAAATAAGGACAGAAGAGGCATTTTCTTCTCTCTGCTCTCCGGAATGTGTGTGTGTTATATTTATGACTCAGGATTGCAGCAGAATCTTCTCTCCCCAGCAGAGGCAGCTGCCTGCTCTCCACATCCAAGATGACACAGCAACTTGGAAAATGAGATACAGATCGCAGCAACACATCTCTGTGTTTGACCTGAATGCCTCTGCCCCACTTTACAATAAATTGACATTTTTTTTAGAATTGAGGAATGGAGGTGTAGATTTTATTAGATTATATTTGTGCGTCCCAAAAATCTTTCTTTTGTGGCTTTTTTGCCTACTTCATAAAGCATTTAGGGGTTTGTAGAGTAGTAACCAGTGGAAAATGATCTCCTGCACTGATGACCTCCATAGTTTTTTTAATAGTGTCACTCTGCAGAGCCATTGGCCGCGGTGGGGCTTTTTCTCCTGTCTGCCATTGTAAGGCACATTCTGCTAACTCGCAACCAATGTAAGGATCATTCTTCCCACTGTTCACCAATGTAAGGATCATTCTTCCTATTGTCCACTAATGTAAGAATTGTTCTTCCCGTTGTCCACCAATGTAATGATCTTTCTTCCTGTTATCCACCAATGTAAGGGTCATTCTTCCCGTGGTCCACCAATGTGGACATTCCCATTGTCTAGTAATGTAAGGGTCGTTCTTCTCGTTGTCCACCAATAAAAGGGTCGTTCTTCTCGTTGTCCACCAATAAAAGGGTCGTTCTTCTCGTTGTCCACCAATAAAAGGGTCGTTCTTCCCGTTGTCCACCAATATAAGGGTCGTTCTTCCCGTTGTCCACCAATGTAAGGGTCGTTTTTCCCATTGTCCACCAATGTAAGGGTCGTTTTTCCCATTGTCCACCAATGTAAGGGTCGTTTTTCCCATTTTGTCCACCAATGTAAGGGTCGTTTTTCCCATTGTCCACCAATGTAAGGGTCGTTTTTCCCATTGTCCACCAATGTAAGGGTCGTTTTTCCCATTTTCCACCAATGTAAGGGATGTTCTTCCCACTGTCCACCAATGTAAGGGATGTTCTTCCCACTGTCCACCAATGTAAGGATTGTTCTTCCCATTGTCCACCACTGTTAGGATAGTTCTTCCTGTTGTCCTCCAGTGTAAGAGTCTTTTTTCTGGTTGTCCACCAATGTAAGGGTCGTTCTTCCCGTTGTCCACCAATGTAACGATCATTCTTCCCATTGTCCACCAATGTAAGGATCGTTCTTCCCCTTGTCCACCAATGTTAAGGGTCATTCTTCCATTATCCACCAATATAGGGATCGTTCTTCCCGTTATCCACCAATGTAAGGGTCATTATTCCATTGTCCACCAATGTAAAGAGCATCTTCCCGTTGTCCACCAATGTATGGGGCACTACGCTGACCATCATTGCAAAAGGATTTCTTTCCACTTACCCCCAGTGTCAGGGTGCCCTTTTCCTATTCACCATAAACCACCCACTGGTTTGGCTAATGTACTATAATCTGCAGATAAATTATTAGCAGGGGGTTCCTTAGGCCTGAAAGTTATTTCAAGGGTTTATTTACAGTAAAATGTTTTAGTAAGCCTACTGTAAATATGTTTGTAAACCCCACATCTAAGATGTAATATATTGCATCTTAGCAGTCCTTGATGCTGTGGCTTCATTCGTTTTACTTCAAGTTATTCTACCTGTATTTTCACCTGGTGAATATGTGAACAACACAATTTCTGGGGCTACATTCACTGCTACATTATATCATTGGGGGAAGCCATGTTTACCATGCAGGCCAGACCTAAAGCATTTTTTTCTTTTTTTTTCCTCTATGGGGGAATTAGTTTTAGGGACAGTAGATCTGTACAATTACTGTGCAAATATGGATTTCCCCATCTGAATGTAGGTTCCCTTTAATGTGCCTTTTCTGCTAATATTACGTATTGAAGAATCTCAGCACCTGGCTATGGATTATTGGTGGAATTGTCGGCCTCCCTCCTGCACTCTTATCCTCTAACCTGAAAAAAGCGGTTGTGTCTTGCGCAGAGATTATCCGCATACAATGCCGAATATGTTTATCCTGTTTACTAATCTTCTGTTTTGGCAATTTGAATGGGTTCTGGCAAATGCAAAGTTAATTAAAAAGTTTTATTCATAATTATGGGAAAGGAAAGTCTCTCGTATTTCCTGTTTGTCTGTGTCCATTGCCTGTGGGAAAAGCAAGTCTGCTCTTTGGACGCTTGTAGTTAGGAAATGACGCATAACACAAGACTTGTATTTAAAGAAAATGTATTGTGGTTTTGTCTAGATCTTATTTCTTATCATCTGCGAAAAGAAATAGTTTTTTTCTGGCCAGGAGATGGAGCTGTAGGTTCCTTTTGAAATGTTTACATGTTGGATCTTAGCTGCTCTGTTAAAATGGGCCTTTTGTTAATGGAGCCCAATTGTTGTCTGTCATTGACACCCCTCATCCCTTTCATTTCATGCTGTAATCAGAGAAGAATGTCGGAATTTGAAATGAGAGAGGGAGGAAGAGAAAGAGAAGAATGTTAGGAGTTAGTATCAGAAAGAGAGAAAGTGTTAAGGGCAAACAGCTTCTGATGGTATACAACACAGCTCTGTGAATCCTTTCTCATAGGTGCTCTGTGAATTCTTTCTCATAGGTGCAAAGTATAGTAAATGTTTTGTAAAGCAAAGAATTTATATATATATATATATATATATATATATATATATATATATATATATACATATCACCACTTTATGTTAAAAAGTGTATAAAAAAACATGTAGATTCAGATTATATATATTTTTGTATCAATAAGTTACCAAAAAGTTATCTCTAATCTTTTATATTTCTTTATTTGCTTTTTGTATTTTCATAACGGTTTTCTATATGTATATTTGTCGAGTTTCCCCTCATTGGCCATCTGCATATTACTGAATGCGGTCAGCACATTTACTAATAATTAGCAACAACCAAATATAGAAGAAGCCCAATAGAGGTTTTTTCACGACTTGATAATGTTTGCAATCATGTCACACATTGCACGTTTTTAGTTGGACCATAATGCCTCTAGCTGATATTTAATATAAGCCGTAGTTTGGTTCTGGAATTTGTTGTGTGCAGCGCTGCGTCCACAACAAGCCACTTAATGACAGTAACATTGAACATTAAGCGACACGACAGTCTGGACAATGACCGTTTGGCACTGTTTTGTTATACAACAACTTACCTTGACCTGACCTTAATCTTTATATTTGTGTTGAGCGAGCACTGCAATGTGTAACCAGGACACGGAGTTCACACGGCCCAGTGTGATGTACAGCACATTTATAACCTACTCTGTGTACAGTATTGGAAACAAATGTTTCCAATACTGCTTCTGCTTTACAATTATCCTGACATTAAATTTACTAAAAGCACCGAACAAAATACAAAAAACAAGGGAAAAAAGCAATAAAAAAAAAAGGGACGAGAAAAAAATGTTTGGGGGAGGGTCAAGTGATAAGGGATAGTAATTCCATACCTGTGATTTACTTGCATTTTCAATTCAATGAAGTTGTTTATTATCGTAACATGTCCAGACATATTGGATTATCTATTAAAGGCTTGTTTTTGTATTTCATACGCTGTTGTTATGTTTGTCAAGGAAACAATTTGCAGCTACCACAAGAACCGGGCCGATAATCCTCGCGGTTGTTCTTATAAATGAGATATTTTTATCCACTGTTGTAAATAGTTTCGAGAATGAGGAATTTATTGATTGGCTGTTGCAGATAAATGATTGATGTGTTTTGTAAGATTGACCTGCCCTCTACTGGTAAAACTGTATATGCCGTCCTTCTAAATAGGCACCGTTTAGTCATCGTTGCATTCCTTGCGATTTAGTAAACGCTTGTTACGTAGTGGTTTTGAAGCAGCAATTGATGTTACGTAGGTGGAGAAAAGACGCAATGGGATATTTATAGTTATACAGTTGAGTTGAAAAAGACCCAAGCCAATTGAGTTAAATCAATGTTCTGTTTTGTTTTATTTTTGCTTTTTATTATGTCCATATGTCCAATATGGCTCAGAAGAGCTCACAATCCAATGGCCCTTACCATAGTCATGGTGGGTTCTGCCACAGCATTTCCACATACCTCGGTGAAAAGCCAAACAAAAAACTCACCCTGTAAATTTACACTTAGTGCTGGGAAAAAAAGGTTGATCACTGTACAGCTCTTCATTGAATCCAATGCAGAAGCAGTGCCAAATCCCCACGCGTTTCCAGTTTATGGTCATGTGATATCTTATGACCAATCAGGGAGTATGCATCAGGAAACATGTATTTCAAGCTGATGTTTGAAATTCTGAATGTTGTATTTTTGGAACTCATTAGGGCAGTGTGGAAGTACCTGCAAAAGTTTTAACCCTTCGTAAGACTGGATCTAAAAAAGTTCACACCCTCCTGTTAGGTTACCCCATATTGAGGCAACCTGTTCAAATAGTAAGGCTGGCAAAACATCAAAAGTTCAAGTAGTGCTTTACTATAGATTGTGCTGCACCACTACACTGTGTAAAGTGCTTGTCTTTCACCAGCTCCCCCTCCAAGACACTGCAGCTTACAGAATTTTAGCAACACTTGCAATCCGGAAAGCAGGGCTGGGCTAGCTGTGGCCAAGTTTTCTTTGACAAGCTGCAGTCTTTCTGATAGTCTTTCCCCCTGCAACTGCCCCTATGCTGATCCCACTGTAGAGCAAGCAGGCAAAGCCTCCATGAGGATAGCAACCTGTGACAGGTAGCTGCATTCAGTGGTCTTCACTGGCAGAACCAACAGGTAATTTATATACACACATCAATGGCTGATTGCCAAACTTATTTTTTTGCAGTTTCATGTTTAAGAGTTTGTGTTGCTATATTTGTCAGATTTTTGGAAATATTTATTATGGGAAGCATTGTCAGGCACCTGCTATTCCAGTTAGCTGTTGAGTAACTCTAAACAATTGGTGTTGGTTGTCACGTTTTCAGCTGGAAAAAAATTTCATAAACTTGTTGAGTCAGAAAGATAGAGGAGATGAATCCATGGCAAAGTTCTCTTACTCATCCCTCTTATCTTTCTTTCTTGGAAACAAGAAGTGAGAACTTGGGGAAACGTTTCTAGATGACGTTGGGTTATTGTTGGACTGTCACATACAAGATGTTTTATCTAAATGTTGTGTTTAGTGTCTTACTTTCAAATTGTTTTAACTGTTGTCAGCTTACAAAAAATGTTAACCATCACCTTGTACTCTGAATTATTCAGCTGCATCATTGAAATGGAAAATATCCTGAAGATGTCCTATTTTCTTGCTGTATTGGTGCAGACATTTGTGAGCTGTTTTGTAAGTTAACGTTCTGTTATTCTTCACAGAAACTTTCTCCTGGGGTCAGCCAGTTTGCCTATACATGTGTCCAGGATCACACCATATGGACCAATCAGCAGTTCTGGGAGACCACGTTCTATAATGATGTGCAGAACCAAGTGCGAGCCCTCTACCTGACCTCTAAAGACGCCAATCAGGAGCCAGCTTCTAAACATAAGGTATGTATAACATGAAACTCATTTTATACCACTAAATACTGCTTTCTGCCCTCACACTGCAGTGTTCTGTGTTTGCATGGCTAGGTAACAGCCACACCTCTTTATCCCATGTGTTCTCACACAGAGCTGTATTGCAGAAAATGAGGGGACCATACCAGTTTTATTCTATTAGGTGCACTGGGTCTCACCTTCATATATAAAAGTCTTAAAAGGTAAAAGTACAAAATCTGCCTGACTGTATGTCTGTTAATGTGACTTCAGTTGAGCTTTAAAGTGTATTTGTAAGGGTTTAGGTCATATACTGCACAGCAGGCATAACAGGTAGATAATCAGTGAGCCGAAAGATGGTAGCAATTAAGCGGGATCACTTATACTATAAGGTCAAAAATATGGGGACTATGTACACGATATGAACACATTTTGGACAATTTTGTACTTCCATCCTTGTGGAAAAACCTTTTGCTGTTTCAGCATGACTGCCCCTGTGCATAAAGCTAGGTCGATAAAGACATGGCTTGACCAGTTTTCTGTAGAGGAACTCAGGTGGGCTGCATATCAACTTTACAACCAGGGATGTTTTGTAATGCGGATTGTTATCTAGGTCATCTCATCCAACATCAGTACCTGAGATCATAAATGTCTTTTTGGCTGAATCAGCATAAATTCCCCAAAGTCCTGTGATCTCCCAAAAGAGTAAAGACTAGTATAGCTGCAAAGAGGATGGAGCATTGGGCAACTGTTATGGAATGGGATCCTACAAGTTCAAAGAGCTGAGTTCACATGTCCACAAAATGTTGTCCATATACTGTAGGAGATCAGGAGATAAATGGCTGCAGGATGGTCAGCAATGCTTTATCATACGATGAAGTCACCTTTGTGATATACCTGTGCAATTAACCTATTGATGTCTTGTTTCAGGAGAATGGGGTGGAAAGTTCGGAGAAGGAGAACACGGTGATGGACATCGCAGCCGAGCAGTTGCGTCTTTGGCCGTCTCTCAGCAAGCAGCAGCAAGTAGAATTGGTGCAGAATGAGGAAAGCACCGTCTTTAGCCAGGCCATTCACTTCGCTAACCTCATGGTATACCTCCTAGTGCCACTAGACACCAGCAAGAACAAGCTGCTGCGGACCTCTGCTACTGGCGACTGGGAGAGCGGCAGTAATAGTATTGTCACCAACAGGTGAGAGACCAGAGTTCAATGGGGTGTACAAAAAGCTAAAGTTAAAAAAAACAGTATGTCCATAAGCAAAGTTTTAGAGGAACACCTAAAGCAGACCTCTCGCAAGCCTGCACAATTAAAGCCTGGCATATGTGTAAAATTTAAGTGAAGGTCTCCTTCTCTTCCATCTAAGCCAGAGATATAGACGTTTTTTCTAGTTTAGTATAGTTGGGTTAGAACAGCTTTAATTGCTATGTAAGACAGTTTTGTGGAGATGTGGCTTCACTTCCTGCCCCAAGGACATTATTGCTGTTCATGTCGCCCCCAGTCCTCAAAATATAGACTTTTTGCGATTATATGGAGCTATGCAACAGCCACAACATTCTTTTGTTTAAAACCAGATCCTGTATTGGCTGCTGGGATTCTAATATCACATTGTTAGTTAGCAAGGCTTCCTGGGGTAGAAGAAGTTGAAGCCTTTGTACATAATACCATCAGGACTAGATTGGGGGCTCTTTAAACACGCCATTAATAATTTGGAAGATTGGGACCATTAGTCCATTAAAATGTGAGCATATTGGATGCAAGCAAGGTCATCTCAATCTTCTTGCTGCATTTTCTAATGTGAACTTATAAAATCTGCCATTGGTGGAACCAGTAAACTCTTCTTTCACCAGCAGCGTATGCAGTTGGCTGTTCTTCGACCACCATAAACAATTTTGTTGGACTAACTTTTTTGTCTCCTTTAGCCCAGAATAGGGTTAAGGACCCCCCTTAAATTTGCCCAGCCCATCAAATTTAAAAAATTTTGTTTGTGTTCAGTGGAATGCTCGGCCTGTCTTAACGTCGCCACTTAGATTAAATGTCTGATCGCAGCACGATAAACAATTGCTGAAGTGGGGGGTTGATGTCATTGTTTGTGTAGCTGTGTATCATTCTTTAACAATGACTTACAGCCTTTGTCCCTATAAAATAAAAAAATTACATGTCTGTGGCAGCGTCCCCGTTTCCTCGAAACGCGGGGCTGCGTGCATGATAATGCGATCTGGATAACTACGAAGCATGTTTTGGATCATGTTGTCAAAATAAATCACTAGCAATGGAACTTTTTGATAAATGTTTTGGCCTTTTAAGTACTATCAGGGGTATTTGAGGTATTGCAAAATGGCAATGTAATTCATCCGAGCTCTATTTGTAGTATATCATTTGTTGCATAATTCTGCAATGAGATAAGTTCTCCTGATCACCTAATCAGCCAAAAAAAAAAAAATCAGAATTTATTAGGCACTGTTCACGTTGTGCATTTAAACTGACCCAGTTATGACAAAAGTATGGAGTTGTCATTGCCGGAGTCTTTCTAAAAACTTGTCTGGCTATATTAGTCATTAGACAGGGTCATGATTGCTGAAAAAGAAGTGTCAGAATATTATCACCATACTTGATCACTATATTTGGTTCTGGTCAGACTTGGCAATCTCTGTAATTCTCTGTTTTCAAGCACTGATAGCAAGTGATAGCGCTGATATTGCTTCTCTGTCTCAATGCAAAAAAATGCTTAAAGGTTCTATCAGGCGCCTCCGCTTCCAGATAAAGGGAAATGAGATCTACACTGTATGACCCAGTTTGTGGACACCTGAGAATAACATCTGAGCGCATTTATTGCCCTCTTCCAAAACCATTGGAATAAATATAGAGATAGCCCTTGTTTCTAGATTTAACCTCCACTTTAGGGAAGACTTTACACAAGATTTTGGAAGGAGTCGGTGGGAATTTGCACCCATTCAGCCAATGAACCATTTGTGAGGTCAGGTGCTGATGTTGGATAAGAAGACCTGGCTTGTAGTTGGGGTTCCATGTGTTCAGAAGAATTGATGTTGAGCTCTGTGTGGACCACTTGAGTTCCCTCACACTAAACTGGTCAGACTTCATGAAGCTGGCTTTGTGCACTGGGGAACAGTTGTGAAGGTTTTTCCCAAACTGTTGTCACAAGGTTGGAGACACACAATTGTCTGCAATATCTGTGTTTGCAGTATCATTACAATGCCCTTAACTGTTATTAAACAAAACAATAAAAATAAAAAAAACATATTATTTGAGGGGTTTTTACGTCATTTTGGCCATGTAGTGCAACTTCCCAATTGTTGTATAATCATATATGAATATTGGCATACAGTGGGCATTTTTACCAGGGTTCTCTCGATCATGGCATTTTTACCAGTGTTCTCTCGTGGGCCCTCTTAGCTGGGTGCACCACCCAGCACCTTTCAGTACCCACCCAGCTGTCCAGGGGCACTGGGCAGTTAAGGCATAATACAAAAACAATAGAAGAATGAGACATATACACAGAGCAGAATTATAGGGGTTACTGAAATCCTATGGTAAAAACTGGGAACACTAAATTTGTCTAATGTTGCCCCGTCCACTTTTTGACCATCCACCTACAGCATCTCCAGAAAGTTTTTTTCAGCTGAGGGGGAAAGGGAGAACATTTTGTGTACCAATCATCAGGAGCTTGGATCGCATAGCAAATCTGAAATCTCCATCAGTATTTGGAAATATGCTATGATATTTTTTGGGATACTTTATCTTTCTCAGAAGACATAGATTATTTCAATTTAAAGAAAAACTAGTTAATATAATTGGTTTGAAATATGTTTTCATATTATCTTCTTACAAGTCGTAATACCTTTTACACCTTTGTGTTTCTCAGCATTGCCGGCAGTGTCGCGGAGAGCTACGACACAGAGAGTGGGTTTGAGGATTCTGAAAATGATATCGCCAACTCGGTGGTCCGATTTATCACACGATTTATAGACAAAGTGTGCACGGAGAGCGGGGTGACCCAAGATCACATCAAGAGCCTGCACTGTATGATCCCAGGTATGGTGCTGCTGTCGGCAGGACAAGGCTTGCTGCAAAGTTCCACCCAACTACATAAAAATCATTACTTTGTTCAATGACACTTCTTTACACTACACCCTAGACCTCATTACATGATGAGTGTAGTAGTGGAGATGTTTTACTGTGAAGCTTTGCATTTATCTGATAGCATTTTATCAGAATGACAAATGACAAGAGCTGCACAGCCTGGCACTTCCCCACCAGGTCCCAGTTTTATCTACTGTCCTAGGTGTAAAGCATTGTCCTGTTATGTATGCATATGTATACACATTGCTCACCAGCTCCTCTCAGCTCTTCCAATATGAAGAGTGTGAAATTAATGTTTGGCAGCTTTTGGTTTCACAGTATTCCTTTTTTGAGAAACTTTCAGCGTGCAGTGAAATCAGAATAAGCAACTTCAGTACAGGAGAGTAACCGGTACAACTGTGCAAGGGAAGAATAGGGTGCAGCATAAAATGCAAATATTGATATATTTGACTTATTTTCATATTTTGAACGCAAAATAAAATTCATAGCCCCTTTTATGTGTAATTCTGTAATCATTGTGTCTTCTTGCAGGTATTGTAGCTATGCACATTGAGACCCTGGAGGCCGTACACAGAGAGAGCAGAAGGTTACCGCCTATTAAGAAGGTAATGATGTCTTCTGGAACTGAATCCCCCAGTTTTTCAATATTCTGATTCTTTATTATCTACAGTTAGGATGTAAGTATTGATTTTTCACCAATATCTGTCTTCTATCACAGCCCAAAATCCTCAGACCAGCCTTGCTACCTGGGGAAGAGTTCGTCTGTGAAGCTTTGCGTGTGCTGTTGGACCCCGATGGAAGAGAAGAGGCAACTGGAGGAATGCTTGGAGGACCTCACATCCTGCCAGCAGAGGGTGCACTCTTCCTTACTACATATCGCATCATTTTTAAAGGCACTCCACATGACCCATTAGGTATGTATCACTTGCCGCAATATTGTTTAAAATTCCAACATCAACATTCCTACTTTAGGTAGTTTCCGTCACTGTCCTTCTTAATGGATTGAGTAAGAGTCTTTTCAAAGATGGAGATCTGAATTATGGAATAACTGTCAAGACCCTGGGTTTCATCCAACCTTTGGTCTGTTTAGTGTAAGCTTTAAATGTAATACATCCAAATAAGCCTTCATACCTGAAAACAAGTATAGTGTCTACCATCCCTATAGGTGCTGAGTCTCTATATCAAAGCTCAGCTTTCTGCCTTTCTCGATGGTGTTTACAAATGCTTAGTCAGATGCCAACCAAAGGAAACAAACTTTTGTTATGAAGTTGCCTTCAGAGAACATGGCTTTTATTTTAGCCGGAAAATCACAATTAATGATTACTAGGAAAGCAGTTGAAACTTGGCAGGTTCCAAAGTGTTAAAGCAATAGGTAAGCTCGATCACATTGGAAGGTTTTCATTTTCAGTGAATTGCCCTATGTGCAAAGCGTAGCTTCTTTCGGGTGAGCTGCATATCCGCAAGTGTATAAACTGTTACTATTTAATTTCTTAACGGCCTCCAAAGTAAATCCAATCAATGCTTATTCTCCTGTTACGACACAACGCGATTCACATCTTGGACCACCCAATGGTCTTGTGTGAAGAGCTTCCAAGTCAAACACAAAGCTGCATAACTATCCCGCCGCTTTTTTCCTTTACTTTCTTGGCGGATTCTGAGATTCTTTTTACGCTAAAGAGGAAAAACACTGGAGGGGCCTTTATCTTTGTCGTATTAGAAACGGTCTCTGCAAACTGGGGACATGTTAATTGTACCTTTAGAGTCCTAGAGAGCTATATGGGTACAGAATTGGACAATGCAATCAGGTTGTTTCTTCTGACATTTCCCCCTCCTTTTATACCCAAACCACATTGATCATTTCTGGCAAACATGGTGGTCACCATATGGGGAATCATGCTAAATGGTTAGGCAAATAGCTGTGCTTATTCCTAATTCTAAAACTGAACATAGATTAATGTTTACTCAGCACTAGGAACTGACTAAGAACTATATATAGATAAAAGTGCTGTGGTATGAATAAGAAATTGTCAAAATTGAAATATGGGAACCATCACCACTAACTTTATGCACACTTCAGAGCTATAAAACAGTCAGAGAGCCTTCACTCTGGAAAGCCACATTACTGGAGATGCTTATTTTTTCAAGTTACATTTAGGCAGACTTTGCACCTTTGAGTTGTGGTATTGTGTGTAGGGATGTATCTTTGTTGCAGCATATCATAACGCGCTACCATGTCCTTCCAACAAACAATCAGGTTCAGTTTTCTGTTTCCTGGGGTGAATTGGCATCCTTTACAAAATAAGTTGGCTGCAATATTTAGAAATCCAGGCACAATACAAAATAAAAACTTTTGCATTCCTAGTTATACTTCACCCTCACCAGGTCACCGTGTCCATCTTCACAGGGCGATGTTGGTGAGTAGACGCTTCACTTACTGCTTCACCATCTCCCAGACCTCCCAATAAATTATATCTATTCCCCCAACTGTGAATATTACAGCACAAAAAAAGTTATTTACAAGCATTTTTTATAATTAAACAGTGAAATGAATACTGATATACTGATATTGAATACGGAGATGTCCAGACTCATCTACTGCAACACCAGGCGGCGTTGAGATGTTAACAACCCGCGCAGGTGTGAATCCTAAAAACAATCTCTGATATTTAAATCTATAAGAAGAATGATTCACCCTGAGCACAGATCTGTAAAAAAAAGTCAAATATTTTCTGGACGGACATCTTAAATGATCTGTGTTTACAGAAATTTGGCCTCTCCGCCACGTCTCACATTGATGGATGTAGCTCCGCTTACGCATCTGATTCATATGAAACAAATTACTTGTAATTATCAGCATTCGGCGGTTGATATCCGCATATGGAAGCAGCTAATAACTCAGGCCTTGCTCTCTGGTTACTCAACAACACGGAGACCCTCCAGCCAGCTGAAGCTTTTACAGCCGATTGAATGGCAGCTTATTGGCGAACGGCGGTGAAAATAATCCCTGAGATTGGGCTTCCATGCCGTCGTTTGTGTATATTGTGGTATTTGTGTATTTATTGAGGTCTGACCTTTCCCCCTTTGTATACATATTCCTTTATCCCAGAACAAATTGTACCTGTCTCCCTGGAAGAACATTGCCGCAGCCAACCGCCAACAATTTATCTGATCCATCAGTGTGAGCCACAATCACGGCCCTAATGCTGCCTGATTACAGACTCATTGACTTGATTAAAGCAAAGAAAAAAAATAGCTATGTATATGGCAATGGATTTAGGAAACCATTGTTGTAGGAGATAGAAACTTCAGATCTTGTAAAGGGTCTACCTCCATTACCACCACCTGACCAGTCCTGGTTATGCAATGGAAAGGGAGCGAACTAGAAATGAGATATGTTTGGGAGATATTCTGTTCTCAGACAATCTGCAAAACATTCCTGGGGTTGTTAACATTTTAACTTTGTTAACATTTCCAAATGAATATGAAGGTAAACCCTAGTGCAACAAGGCCAATGTCTTCTATTGGTGGGTTCTAAATTTACAAATTGTTCATCTGTACGAGACAATCTGTCTCGCCCACTATAACTCCCATGTTGACCCTCCTACCTGTCCTCAGAATCAGCTTCGATTATGTGCTATTTCCTGTATGTAATCATGTAACCAATTGAACCTTGCAGGGAACACAGCGCATCATGTGTGGGAGGAACAAATGTTTGCAGTTCATATGTAATATATTTCTTTTTTTTTTTCCCCATAGTGGGTGAGCAGACCGTCATACGCAGCGTCCCCATCGCTTCTATAACCCGAGAGAAAAAGATCAACATTCAGAACCACCTACAGCAAAATATGCAGGAAGGACTCCAGATTCGATCGGCCACTTTCCAGGTAAATAGAGATGACGTGAACAACCCACTTCATGGATCAGGATTTCAGAGAAGATACTGTAGCACAAATTACTGTAAAACTAAGAGTCGACCATGCACGAAAGGTGTCAGAACACACAGTGTATCATAGCTTACAGTCCAGTTATTGTGCCCACGCTGTTCCTTATTCACCACTGAAAGTGCATGTAATGGGCATGTGTCATGACTGGACCATGAAAAGACAAAGGAAGGTGGCCTGGTCTAACGAATGGCATTTTCTTAAATCATGTGGTTGGCTGGGTCTGTCATTTTTCTAGAGAGACATGGTGGCAGGAAGAAGGCAGGCCAAGCCGATGGAGGCAGTGTGCAGGATCTATTGCTAACACCTTGCTACCCGATACCACAGAACACCTTCTAGGTCTTGTGGAGTTCATGCTTCAATGAGTCAGAGCTGTTTTTTATAGGGGCACGAAGAGAATATACACAGTTTTATTTTTGTATTTTCTAAATGGTGGAGAGTCTTTTTGACTCCTCTAAAAATCTGCCCCTTTTACCTATTATTCTCTTAGCCAGATGTACTCTGAAGTTAACAGTTTGAGTTTGGTAATATAATACCACTTCTGCTTTTTTACTTTTCACAAAGTTGCTCTTCCTTTGCCAAAAATGTATTTTGAATATATTTATACAAAAAGCTCACCTTGTTTTTGTATTCAATTTCAATTTGTAATAGTAAGTTCAGCAGACCATCATTGCCATTTTCCTCTGTTCTCCTCATAGTACTCAGCAGTGCTGAACTTCCATGGATAGGTTAGCATTCCCTTAAAATGATCACCTTCCCGCCCAAGGTGAGAGGTTCTTCAGAGATCAGTTATTGGCTGAAAAATATCTTAGTTTTGTGTCATATTGAAGAAAAGGTTTTGATGACCGAACAAATAATTCTGTATAAGCGAAACTCAGATAACCAAGGTTTGGCTATCAGCATCCCATCTGGTGGCAGACTTATCTGAAACCTGTGATCACTTTGCTGATGTGTTATTTTTGTCTGTCTGGTCAGATTCCATATCGGAATGCAAGTACAAATAATCATTAACCTTTTTACCTGTGACTGAAACTAAGGTATTGCTGAGGATGAAGCAAATTCCTTTTAATTGCCTATTTAACATGTTAGCAACTCATCAGTGTGGTGAACAAAAGTCTGCTCCAATGTGCACCCAAGACCCAGGGGCTTCATTTTGCCCCTAAAACAGAATTTGTTCCTGTTCACACAGTTGGATAAAAGCATCCCATATAGGCAGCGTACTGAGGAATGTTTAATGTACCCACATCATTTAGCCGTATGATGCAACCCGCAAAGTAAAACCATTCAATAGATGATTAATCACTCACCGTCACATAGGGCAGACATAATAATGTCCAATTCTGGAGCCAGCTAGTCTAACAGGGACGCTTAAGGGCTTGTAAAGGAGACTTTAAGTAGTATAGATTGATATCAAAGGAGTTGATTTCAGTTTAATCTTAGCAGGTTGATTCCTGCTCAGAATTAGGCCTCTCTCAAGGCCTGAGACTTCACCCAGCTTCACCCCAAGAAAGAATGGAGAAAGTAGGACCACCAACAGTCCCACTTCCTGCACTGCTTGGGAATTCTCTGATCCAGAAAGTTTCTTCCCTATTAGAATATACTCATCATATTCTGTATATGCTGAGGGAGGGGTCAGATTTTATTTTTTGGCCACAAAATTCCACTTTCATTTCAACAAAATGGCGTCACTCCTGTCAATCCTCGGCCAACTCAGGCAGCCAAACCTACTTCTCTGACACAATTTATTATCTGACGCTGCAGAATTACTGATCGCTGTCATATTTCTTGTCTGTGGGTTTCGTGTTTTGGTTTTGGCGTCATGCAGACGTGTTTGCACTTTCGCTGCGGTGGGACCAGGCAACATCTGCGTGTTTGTGTTTGAGATATTTACATTCATCTCGCATCTGATAAAAGAAGTGGCTTGTCCTGAACGGTGCTGGATGTTTGGCACTCTGTAGGAACTCGGAGACAATTGTGGTTTGATGAGTCGCTCAATGTGTTTTTAGTTTGCGGCGTATCTTCCTCCATATTTACAGATGAGATACGGACGTGTTTGTCAGGTTGCATTAGAAGTATGGAGAACATTCTGCTGAATAAGATGCTGGGCCTCTATTTACGACTTTAGTTTCACTTGTCAGCATCTCACAAACATGAGCGAGCAGACATAACTTTTATATGGGACAAATCCTCTGAGGGATCTTATCTATAAAGGCTGTAAACCAAAAAGTTACAGTGGGTTGTTTTGTGCAATGCCTTCGGTTTGTTTATTATTCTGGTTTGATGCAAGAGACCTCATGAGACATAAACAGGCAGAGGGACACAACTTGGGAGTTGAAACAACCCACCTCACTCCATCTATGCATTCAATATAAGATTCCTGGATGGAGTATCCCTGTAAAAGAACATGTTAATGCTGAACGTCAGCAAATGAAATGAAAGGGTAATGAAAGGGAGCAACAACCAAAGGATTTGTATTTCCTGGGAGTAACCCTGCTGTACAGGTGCCGGATATAAGGCCATATTCTAGTACTAAGAGTGCTCACATTAAACAGAACAGGAAAGGTATTTCAGAATTTTTAGGGTATGCGCTGGGCAGGAAACCTGGGGGCTGTTATCAATTCAATATGTCTACTTTAAAAACATCTTTTTATTTTTATTTTTCCCACGAAGCTGATTAAAGTAGCATTTGATGAGGAGGTCAGCACAGAGATGGTGGATCTATTCAAGAAGCAACTGATGAAGTTCCGCTATCCCATCTCCATCTTCAGCATGTATGCCTTTGCTGCAGGACAAGCGGCGCCCCCTATTATTCTCCCAAAGCAGAAAGAAAAGAACACCTCTTTCCGGTAATAACTGCCAGTGTGACTTTCAGATTTTTATTTATTCTGGAGGTGTAAAATTATGTGTGTGGCTTGTTTCAATGAAGATAGCCCTTTTCTGATTGGTGACTTTTTTTCCAGGACGCTTTCCAAAACCATAGTGAAAGGGGCAAAACGTGCCGGGAAAATGACAATCGGACGCCCATATGTTGCCAAAAAGAAGACTGGAACCATTATAGAGGAGCGAGGCAGCCGAAACGAAGATGATGACATTTCTGGTTTGTTGTGTTCATTGAAAGTCTACTTGTTACAGATTATTTCTTAAGCCATGTACAGGACAGATGATTGTTGTCCAAGGTCACGCTTGTCTTGGATGAAAATCTGACATGTATACAGAGACCCCCCAACATCACTCATTAGTCTGCCCTGGCAAATTGATGCACATGGGGTGGGGGGCATTCCATCCTGGCAGATTGATGAAGAGCACCTTGGGGTTCCATTCGTTCGTCATCTCCTCTCCATAGAACAGAATAGCGCTGTGTGCACAGGGCTCATTTATTCATCTTTCACTGGAAATTATCACAACAAATTGTTTCCAGCATCATAAATTTGATGTCTGTATGGAGCTTTAGAGTTGATAGATATCAGGCATTTGGGCAGAAAGGTAGAAAAACATTGGCAGAACCTTCAATTTAATCAGGTAGTTCACATTTCATGAGGTGTCACATTTATGACTTTTTCACCTTGGATAGGAAAGAATTTCTTCCCAGCACTGTTGTCCAGTTGCTACAGTATAGAGCAAGCTATAAGCAACTCAATCACTTAATAGGAGAGATGTACATATGGGGAGCAATTTACAACTGTACTGCCAGTCATAGAAGAGAATTATAGTGTATTTTAGCGTAAACTTATACAGAGATGGCTATAGGAGGTGTTGACCTCATATTAAAAATGCTAGTGATTCTCTAACATTATTTTCTGAATTGCTGATCCAAAGTTAAGTCAGGGCCCAACATGTGATTCCATTCTGTTTGACTGATTATTAGTGGGATTGGTACAGCTTATAGCATCATAGATGCTTATTGTAGAAAACATGATACACACCTGTAATATTTTATTCACTTTCTGTCCAGTTTCAGATGACAACGAGCTGCCAAGTGGAACTTTGAAAGCGTCGGAGAAATCCACCATGGAGCAGCTGGTGGAGCGGGCCTGTTTCCGGGACTATCAGCGCTTGGCCTTGGGAACCATCAGCACCAGTGCCACGCGGATCAAATCTGAACATTTCCGAGTGACAGCCATGAATAGGATGTATTCCCTGTGCAGGAGGTAAGTCACCAACATTATTGGCTGGACTGAATGAAAGAAGCCCCCCCCATTCACAAGTTACTGGGATAACAGTCCATTTTCGGTGCCAAAAAAACATTTCTTTTAGGCAGCTTGATGGAACTGGTCATGATGCAGGATGGCTAGGTGATTAGAACTCTTACAATGCTAAGGTCCTAGGTTTAATTCTTAGCTACGACACTTAATAAAAAGTACTGTCCAAATGATATTAAAAAATAAACCTATGTTTACATATATAGTTTTCATATATGATGTTTGTTTTACGAAAAACTTTGAAATTATGCTGTGTTTAATTCTGCCTAAATTCACCTCTTCCCACTTTTCGGGACTAGAATCTCCCGCTAAGTGTGCCGGTAAGGGTGTTTGTGGATTCATTGCACGGCAAATTGAAGTTCACGCTCTATATATTATGTTTGATTAGGCTAAATCTCCCATCAAGTTTTGTCTAGCTCTGACGTAAAAATTTTATTTTCATGTCACCGCATGGAAGACCTTTCGTACAACTTCCTTCTTTATGAAGCACGTGAGTGTGGGATGTAGGTCAGCATGATGATGTTTGACATATTGCTTGTATAAAAAGAAGTGTGGGCAGATCGTTGACCTACAAATGGCACTCGTGGTTATGGCCCAAAGGGTGTAGAGGTTGTAGTACCTTCTGTAAATTAATGCAAATGTTTCAGCTGTTGAATGTGTGTTTAGCTGTTGAATTTTTAGTGCACATGTACACCAAACATTCCTGGGGATTAAAGATCCATTCTGAAATAATGTTGAAAAAGTAAAATAAATAAGCAATAAAAATGAAGTAAACATTTCTGTGACAAAGCTAACAGGCTGTGACCCCCACTAATTATTAGGTGTAGAGAGCTGTGAATACAGTCATGTCATCTGACATCTGTTGTCCTGACATTAACTTTCCACAGTGGCTCAGGACTGCTTTTACATTTTTTACCTGCACCACTAATACTCTCATTTCTTATTATTGTGCATCATCTGTGAAATTACTCTTTTTTCCTACCTTTTTTTCAGTTACCCCGGTCTCCTGGTTGTGCCACAGTCTGTACAGGACAGCAGTCTACAGAGAGTCGCCAGATGTTATCGCCATAACAGACTGCCAGTAGTCTCCTGGAAAAACTGCAAAACAAACGCTATCCTACTTCGGTCTGGGGGCTTCCATGGAAAGACGGTCGTCGGGCTCTTCAAATCTCAGAATACGCACACTGCTGGTGAGTTCTCGGAGGGTCTCATGAGGGTGCAGACACATGGTTTTCTGTATCGTGCAAAGTGGAAAAAAAATGTTTATTTTAAGATTATCTAAAACTCAGCTGCAATATTAATAAATGGTACCAATTGAAGAAAAAAAAATGAATGCATCCAATAAGCTCATCAGAGAACATGATAAACTGATTTTATAAATAATGGGGGGTTAGTATGTAGGTGCTAGAAGGTAAGCAGGGCTGCTGCCAGGAAGCAGCTAATCTCTTTATATCACAGGTAGTTTTTATTTGGACAGTTCTGTATTTCACCACTGAAGGAAGAAACTGGAATGTATGGGTGGAGTGAGAGGCGTCTGTGGCTATTTTGTGGCTCCTATGATTCACCTGACCACCAGCTTAGTTTGCAGGGTCTTTGCAGTTAGTTTAGTATTGGAAGAATTGCTTGTACAGGAATATATGACATTACTGCAGAATTAAAAGATGCAGACAGGAAATTTCACTGGTTTGTTACTTCTCTTCTTCAGCTCCAGCCTCATCTCTCGAGTCTTCCAGCAGCATCGAGCAGGAGAAATATTTACAAGCCTTACTAAACGCCATCTCTGTCCACTACAAGTCGAATGGAGGGAGCACCATGACCATCAGGCCTACCTTGGCCCTGTCACCAGGTACAGCCTGCAGACTTGGCATACATAAATATAGGTTTCCCTGAATAAGATGACTGTAGTACCCTATTTTTGTTTCCTCTGTGTTGCCCTTACCATAATTTCCATTTGTGTTTGGTACAGACGTCAGAACACAGGCCTGGAGTTCTCACAGGACCTCTTTGTTTATTGCCTTGGGGCCCACTGTCCTTTATAGGTCTCTGGTTGGAAATAAGTGCTGTACCAACCTCAGATACTATGTGAGGCTTCAATTATATGCTTAGATTCGAGCAACTATGACATACAGATCTACCAGAAACTTTTAAACTTTTTGCTGGACACTTCTATTTCCTCCACCCCACCCAAAAGTGGCAGAACAATTGCCATAAAATGCCTATAAATAATGAACATTTTTCCTTTTTCTATAGTATACATTAAGTGTGTATTAACTACCTTACAGCAGACAACTCTGTGCCCTATGTTCCAAGTTACAGGTGCAACAGTGGTGGTAGTAATGGCAGGGGTTACTAGGTAATAGTAAGTACGCTGAGGGTGAAAAATGGTTTAGTAAACCTGTTGGTCTATGTAAAGGAAAATTACAGGTTCTTTTTATTTCTGAATCAATTCGTATTATATTAATTGATTGGATTGTTTGATCAAATCGTAAAATTGACCCATTTATGGTCAGTTTTACCCAGGGATAAAAAATTCAAAGTGTGCTATTCTTTACAATTTACACTCCCCCTTCCCTCAACCCTCTTGATGTCGGCCATCATGTGCCGGTTCTCCAGGTCAGTTCACAGAGAGGTGATCAGAGACGGAGCGGCATGTGACTCAGGAAAGTTGCCGGTCTAATCGGCTTACAAAAGTCTGCCGTTGTGAAGTGCACCCATCAGAAAGCCATGCATGCTTCGCTTTCCATAACAGCCAGCGCAATCGCCACACCTAATCCGCTAATCGTGTCAGCACACGACTTTCATGTGTTAACCGTTCTCATGCACAGTACCAAATCTGAACCACGGTGTTGGAATTTACCAGCCGGTCCACTTATAACTGATATTTCAGTTCTGGGTAGATGCTAATGAATCACTGACTGTCTTATAATTCCCCATCACAGAGGTATCAGTTGTGCGTGGACCAATCTTTTAATACGCATTCCTGAAACCCATAATTTTGTGTTTACATTTCATTGTTGTGTTGCTTATAACATGTTTTTTTTTTGTTATCGTTGTTTTTGTTGTCCGTCTGTTTGGATGGCTTCAGGCAGTGCCAGAAAGAGCTACCGAATGAGCAGTATGGTTAAACATGTTGTCCCAGGACACTTGGATGGCAGTCCGTCCAATAGCTTTTCCCGAGGAGGTTAGTAAGTGAGTTTGGGAGCCCTCTTTATACAGAGACCTCTGGGGGCTAGTAAGGCCGAACTTGGGTGCAATCAAGGATTTTGTACAAGTTTACATTGGCATTAATTGTCTGATTTAAGACTCTCTCTAATCCTCTGATTGTGGGTCACCTAATTTCAGGGCTTATCTGCAAACGTCTATTGACACTGCAGTCAACCAGATGCATACAAATCATTATAGAGCTTTCACACCTCCTAATCCCAACTTCTTCAGTTAAAGGGGTATATTCTTTATTATGTATTTATATAGCAAGGACAGTTTACGCAGTGCTGCATAGAGCCTATGGTCATGTCACTAACCTGTCGCTGAGAGGGAGTCTAATATCCCTTACATAGTCCAAGGCCAAGTTGTGGTAAGACAACTGCAAAAAAAAGTAAAACAAAGATTGCAACGATGACCCTGGGGCTCTTCTTTTAAAAACAAACTAGCAATGGCAGCTCCCATCTTCCTATCCTGACAGATTCCCTTTCCACAGTACAAAGTGATATGACCACAATATGAAACCCTGTTTTACCTTTACATGATTTAATGCCCATTGCTATTTCACAATGTATAGCAGAAGTCGCTTGCTTTTTCCATGTGCTGTGCTAACCCAACCTATTGTCCAATATCCCACACCCAGCATTTGAATGAAAATTTTTATGTTTGGTCGGATGGTCATATTCCATTAAAGACTAGGTGGTTTTCCTCCACATAACTCTGCAGAATCCTTGTTTGCTTTGGCTCCAGGGCCAGCTCCATGGAAATGTTTCTTCTCTCAGATGGTATGCCTTCACTTCCTTCTCTCACTTCCGTAATGTTCTTACAAAGAATAAGAGCTGCAGGGAGATGTAAGGAAGAAGTTGGACTTGAAAAAAGAATAATTTCTCTCTGATCAAGAATGGATCTCCTGTCCCCATGGCGTGGCCCTGCACGTCTGCTACTTGTGGTCCCCAACAATTTGAGTTTCCAGCTATGTAATTGTATAAATAGAGAGCAGCTCATATGGAAGCATTTCCTTCTTTATAAAGGTTCAGTAACACTAGAAGCCCAGGCATTGCCTTTGCAGGGCAGCCAAAGACTTCCAGTGTGTGTCTTCACCAAATCCACATTTTTATTGACACATATAAGGAGAACGATGTGCTTTATTGCAAAATTCATATCTGACTTAATCTATAGGTGACCACAATCTGATTTGTTGGTCTCTGTGCAATAGCTATAACATTTAACAACTGTGTAGTCTGAAAGCTTAACTAAATACTCCACTACATTAAAATCGAGTCGGCCAGGCTCTCACACTGCAACGTTTTTGATAAATCTAAATGAGAATCTATCATGGATTGTGAACTATGTGGGCTAGGCTATAAAGTAATTCTTAATCGCTTGCTGCTCGGAGGCCTTAATATTGTGCTGTGGTAGCACAACACAGGACTTGCATTGTTTTGCTGCTTGCCTTTACTGGCAATGAACTAATTGCACCTTACCAGTGTATTGCTTTGTCAATTAAATGAATGGACTGTTTTAACACAACACACACCAATGCAAACTGAACTAGTGGGAACAGGCCTTTATCCACTACCTAGAAGTCACCTAATTGGGGTAGAGCTACACAGGACCAATTTAGTAATTCCGCTCAAATCTCAAGAAGTAGCAATTGATCATTAAACTGATGAAACAAAAGACTCTCATGGGGTTGGCTACACAAGTAGCCTGCAGTTGTATCTTGCAAGGTTGAGTTGAACATGATTGGAGCAATATATGCCTACTAAAGTGACTGCCAGCAAGTGTTTACATTTTGGGTAGCTTAGCCATAATTTCCATTCCTAATCCAGTCCAATGCTGGGTATTTACCCTAAACCAAAGTCTGATAATTCTAACTTTAAACCTTCAACCAAGCTATAAAATTTATCTTTAGTAAAACTTCAGTAAAATCAAAGTGCTCCATCCTTCTCTTTGTTCATGGTGTAGATTATGGTGACAGGGTATCCATTCTTGTTCAGCGTAAGGAATAATTGTTTATTACATCTTCACCTCAGCTTTTGAGGCAACAACATTATGGAGAAGCTCAGGGAGAGAAGATCTTCTCCTCTGCACTCTTAAAGACTATTTCTCTGTGTATGCTCTGATGTGTTTGTCTTGTCTCATGGGAACCTTCTGTCTCTTTCCTCTCCTCTCTTGTTCCTCCGTCAGTCCTCGGGTTACACCCAGCCGCTAAGGCGCGAATACATGCTGCAGGTACTGGCCATCTGTGCCCATTACACATTACCCTTCACAGCCTTCTCATTCCTCATAATTACACTAAGGTGCAGCCTGCATGGCAAACTCAAAATCCATTAAAGGTAGAGTAGAAGCAGATCAATGACCCATAACACAAGTGTGCAGAGCTTAGGACCCCTAGGCTGTAAACCTTGCAGAGCGGAAACCATGAGGTCATAGTGAATCTCAGGCCCTTTGCTTTGATTTCACACCAGGAGGAAGATCTTCTGGAAAAGCATAGTTTTTCAAGTGTGCATTAATTTACTATTCATACCTTGCTTGCATAAAAAATATTTTTTTCTGATTTAACCTCATTGGTTGCTGGGATTTTTTACTCTACTTTCGTTCCAGGTTTTGATTTTCTTGATTTTTAGTCGCACTAACATCAGTTCACTTCAGTTAGATTGCTTTTCACCAAAGTGAAATTAAGTGCATCTGCATCTTCTGAACTGATGAAGCTACCCTTGTCTCAGTTACATGCAAGATTTTACTTTTGTTCCTCTAAATGGGCCATCGCTGTAATATGTATGATTTATCCACTTGCATTACTCATTTCTATTGGAGAAAAGGAAAAAATGACTTTGTAATATGACATTACAGCAAACCAGTCTTGGGGGGCAATGTATTGGCTGCCCTTTCTGTTCACCTTCCAGAGATCCTATTTGTCTGACCAGCTGGATTCAGTAGGGATTAGTCACTGACCTGACATGATAATTCATATCTCTATGGTCAAACATCTTAATAAAAATGTAATATTCTAGTGGTTGCTTGCTGGAAATAATTAGATTTAATGGGCATACCTCTTTTTCTAGGGTTGTCTTTAAATGAACAGTGAGGGGTGGCATTGCAACTCTGCTTGTACATATCCAGAATAAAACTATTTTTATTAAAGAAAAAGAAAATCAGAGATATCTAACACATTTTGAGGGCACACAGATAACCCCTTCTTTAGTCCAATACAAATTTCTTTTCATTTGATATTTCCAGCCATAGAAATTGAGTTTTCTTAAGCCTGTGAAAAAGTTCAATTTCCCTGAATGTATTTCAATCAAGTTTACTTTTACTCTGCACATATACAAGTTAGGATTGTTTTAATATGAGACTGATAATACGGCTGTTCGCTGAGCCCTTAGAGCAGACCACACACTATTCACCCCACATTACCCTCACATCACTCACTCCTGACATATTACACCCATCATTCACTGCTACATAGCTTTTATTACATCTCAGATGGCATATGCACTTTGCATTCCACATTCAGCATACTTGCAGTCATAGTTTTGTCTCATTTACTCATTTCTTTTCTGTAGATCTTTGTTTTTGTAGAACTATTTATTCAAATGAATTTCTTTCTAGTTCTGTCTAAACTGATGATATGTATCACCTCCAAGTAAATATACAACATGCAAAGTTTCTGTTGTGCCAAAATTAGCATGGTTGACCTGTATCTTCTGTTGGTAAGGAACTAGAAGTAGCAAAATGCTTTGCCAGCTGGGGGTCCTGCTGTGGTTACCCATGCTTGGTGCAAACCAATGCTTATTAAGATTCATTTTGGGCAATCCTAAATTACTGTTTTTTGGGTGAATGATGGTTGGTGAGGTTGCTGACCAGTCCGTGCCTGAGCCAATAAGATCTTTCCACAGGTTTTAGATCTCATTCTTACCTGCCACAATTGTTATGTAGCTGGGCTAGACTTTAGGGCTCCACTTTACTTGATCTGCATAAAAAGCATAAATTGTATGGAAGTTGAAGACTTTCTGGTACTGAATTATCAATGAAACATAAAAAGAATCTGTTATTTGTTGGCACACAAACCCAAATCTTTACTGCTGAGTATATTTTCCTTCGAGGTGATTTATGGTAGACTTAGTGCACCCTACAGACATCATTCTGCAGATACGACTTGCTCTGCAGTGACCACCAATCTTGTCATAATCTTATTCATTTTACTAGTTTTTTTTTTCCTCGTTGCTCATATTCTTGTACTGTGCACTCAGGGGTTTGGGCCAGCCTGCGCTCAAGCAATCGTCTAATCACCACCCAGACACCTCTCATTGATGTTGGCACACGGCTAGCAGGAAAAGATCATGGAGCTTCGTACAGTGACCAGACCTCACTACAAAACCACCTGCTTAAGCGCCAGGCTGCACTTTACATCTTTGGAGAAAAATCTCAGTTGAGGGTAAGAAGTATTTGTTAAATGTGTGTTCTCTTAGTTTTTACCCTTCTAGCTCTGAGTTTCTCTACTGCTAAAGTACAGTATACTTTTGCTGACAATTTATTAAATTTGTGCAAATATATAGAGTTCTAAAAATGTTTGTTCCTTCCAACATCTGCTCAAATCCTAAATCCAAGCAAACTGCACAACCATGAACATTATTAGGTCCATATTTAATTGTCCAATCAGGCGCAACCATGGTTGTTATTATGAACTTAATTCACCCTTTACAAGGGTAGCGGCCTCCAAATTTTTAGAAAGGCTTTCCACAAGTGTTTGAAGTTGGACTGTGGGAATTTGTACCCATGTGCCAATTAATAGGGCTGAGATGGTCCACACTGGGTAATTAGTAATTCAGTTTTTAGGAGATCTTTTGCTGAGCTTCTCCTCTACTCTTTTGATGCTTTGTTGTAGAACTCTCCTAAAAAACAGAACAAACAAGCTCACCTGTTGGGAACTGGTTTGCACCCTTTAGCACAGACTGTTTACAAGTTCCTTTCAAAATGTTATTAGGTGAATAATTTTTAGTTCTGGGATTGTAATTTGCCAGTTTTAGTCCTCGGTGTCCATCTCATTTTCTCGGAACAGAACCTTATCGACACATTCTTCAAATAGCTGCTTCTCAGTAATGCTGAGTTTACAGTTGTAGTTCACTCTAAATACACAACTTGATAATCCCACGACCCATTTTCTTAACCCCTCGTGCTCAAAGGACATTGCTCTCCGGGCGACATTCTTTGTGCTATCGCTGTAACATTTGGCCACGGTCCAAGAACAGCAGCGACTCCTCTGTCCGAGGCATTTTCTACGGGGAGAGCTCTATCTCATCTGGCGTTCCTAGAATGGAATGTGTCCCCTCATGAGCTAGTATTATCACCAGCCCCCTTTGCAGGACAGCGACCCGGTGCCGCTGGTCTCATAATTACTTTGCTTTATCGCTTTTTGTAAACGCTGCACTGGAATTAATGCACCCCGCTGACCCAGAGGTCTCTCCGACACTTGTTCGGCCAACTTTTTACCGGGGTCATCGGCTGCTCACGATTAGGAAAGCTCAACATTCACTAGCTGAGCTTTTTATTTATCTAAATGATCTTGTTGTCTTCTGATTTCACAAAGACCTATAACTGCTGGACAAGTGAAGGTGCTAGAATGCTAGAGACATACCAGCTTCCCATGTTCAGATAGTTAAAGTGGATAGAAACCATTTCTCAATGTCATGCTAAAGCCCTGTGTATCAAGTATGGGTTTTATGCAGATTAAACGCCAGATTTACTTTATCCATCTTGTTCACTCCTGAGTTTTATGTTGTTTATTATAAATGTGAATTGATTGTCTTTTTTTTTTAAGCCTCTGGCTCCTACATGGGGTTACTGTTATATTGTGGTTGTTGTGTGTGCTGTGTTAATAATTCACCTTTTGTTATGGAGACAGTGTCCATCCACAGATTCTGGATATGCTATCCAGGCCTCCTCTACATAGCTGTCTTATAGGTTAGACAAAGCAAAAAAAACAGCTGTGACGATAGAAGGGGCTAATAAACTAATAACACAACCTAATTATTAAAGTAAATCTGTTCTCCAAGGTGAATGGTCTTGTGAAGAAAATGCATTTTAGAGCAGTCGAAGTTCTCAAATTCTTCACAATATGCAAACCCAAAATGTGAAAAGCTATACATTATCTCTGCAAAGTTACAAATATATATTAGCCCATTATTAGGATTCATATGAGGGAATAATGTGTTTTAGGGCTAAAGAAAGGTATGCCTAATGCTGTTTCTCAACATTCCATTTTAGTCACATGCATGAAGGTAAAAGGATTTGGTCATCTGAATTTTGCTTTGGGATGATCCTAATTAAGATTTTTAATTCTTTCATTTTTCTCTCCAGGGTTTTAAGTTTGACTTTGCCTTGAATTGTGAGTTTGTCCCGGTTGAGTTTGGTGATATTCGGCAAGTGAAGACAAGTTTTAAGAAGCTGATGAGAGCCTGTGTGCCGAGCAGTGTCCCTGGGGACTCAGATGCCACTTTTCTCAAGACTCTGGCTGACTCGGAGTGGTTTCTACAGGTGACAATCATATTATATAGTTATCTCTGACTGCGTTGCAGCAGAATTATGATTTACTATAGTCAGACCCCCAACCATTGCTTTTTTTAGATGTTTAAGAAGTGGGTGGAGGGTATAGTTTCTATCAAATTTTTAGTGATATTTAAAGGAATAGTTAAATAGTGCTGGGCACCCAAATCTTTACTTAATACCAAAAATAGGGTGAAAATAATTTGTGTGTATAGACTTTAGACTGGAAGCTTCTGCACATTAAAGGGCTTTCATGGTCATCTTGGGTTGTTATTGAAGGAATAGAGAATTGAAGAGCCACACCATGACAATATTTATTCCAATGTAAAATAAAAAACTGGCCAATGCCTTTCAGGGGTTCAGCTTTGCCCTCTTTATCAGAGTTTGAAATATGGGAAATTATGTCTGTGGATTTGTCTGACTTGACTGATTTTGTAATACTAGTACATGCTTGTCCGCAGCTAGGTTATTGCAGGCAAGGCTTAGTCCCTCAAAATGCTTATATAGAGTTATCATTTGACTCCCCCTTCCTGTCTAAGTGATACCTGGATAGGAAAATAGCAAATTGGGAGTCACTGGAACACACAAGAAACCAATGATACAATCTCCTCATTGTTCCTGTTTAGGGATTTACTCTCAGTTCCTGTCCTGGTGATACCAGAACAAGTATTTGCGGTGGGTGGTCAGCTGGACAGTGTGACGGTAAAAAAAAATCTTAGGGTTTTAACTTTTCCCTACAATAGATACATGTCTCTGTAGTGTACCCATTAAAGACAGGTATTCTTCACTTCCTGTTCGTCCAGGGCAAAAAATGAGGTAAAGAAGATCAGTAGGACTGGCGATAAACCTCATTTTACTATACCCACCATTGCAGAGGTTTCCTATCACTTCTTTTTCTTTTGCCTCTTTGGGTCTTTAAATTGCAGGATCGATTAAAATGTATGTAAAATTATTCTTTGTGATGTGTTAAGGTTTCTGATATTTCCAAACAATCTGATATGTTGCAGATACACAGGATAATCCAGCTTTCTGTTATTGTGTCGGAGCTCATGGAGAGCGGATCTTCAGTGATGATCAGTCTAGAGGACGGCTGGGATATCACAACGCAGGTTGGTGTCAGCTCCCTTCTACATAACATAGGTCTTTCCATTGTATATATGTCTAACAATAAGCTCTGTTATGTATTTGGTGTATTCAGAGATACAATTGACATAACAGGGTTACAAACCCTATTCAAAAAGACAGTTATTTATTTAGTAATTCCTTAAATTCTTGTTAAGTGAATCAGTCTGTCTTTATATTGGCTGCCTTCAGTCCCTGCCGAGTAAACTTGGATTGGAAAAAGAGGGTATTACTCTGCAGAACTGGAAACTCTGGTTAGATAGAAGGTACAGGGTGCTCCCCCATGATCCACACACAGGCCAGGCCCTTGACCAAGCTGTAGAAAATAAAAGTGATGTCAGGAACTCTCTGGTGCTGGCTGACTCAGAGATACAAGGACAGTCACACTTATTTCAAATGGAAATTTCAGCTTTTGATTTTGGACATGTAGAATTGCAACATTTGTCCTAGTTGAACTTCATTTTTTTAATAGGTACCAAGATCTGGCCCATTCTTTTCTTCTGTAGAGTAAAGCTACGTACACACGGCAGATTTTTATCGCCCGATAATCGGCATCGGCCAAATATCGGGCGAAAACCTGCCGGATCCACGGACGATGGACGACAACCGACAACCGATCCTAATGCAAGGGAAGGGGGAGAGCGCGCAGCAGGGTGCCGCTCTGTCGCTCTCCCCCTCCCCTCCCCATAGAGCATGAACGGTGCTGTATGTACAGCACCGTTCATGCATCGTGCAGTCCCTTGTCGTTGGAAAGGATCGTGAAAGATCCTTTCCAACGACAAAAATTGTGTGTACGCAGCTTAAGAAATTTGCATAAAATAAACATATATATGTATGTCCTTCTTTACAAATGTTTGCTTTTCACAGATCATCTCTCTTGTACAACTCCTTGGAGATCCATATTACCGCACGTTGGAGGGATTCCGCATGTTGATAGAGAAGGAATGGCTTTCATTTGGCCATAAGTTCAGCCAGCGCAGTAACTTGTCCCTTAACAGTCAGGGCAGTGGCTTTGTGCCAATCTTCCTGCAGTTTCTGGATTGCGTTCACCAGGTAAGAGAGAAATATTACCAGCTTCTGATGGGCAGCACAATCATTTTTCTACCAACAGCTCAAATGACATTGCTGAGCTACAAATAAGTAGTCAACTATCTTGATATAGAGGGGGTAAAGTAGCACATGTTACATCATGACAGGGGCACCTATATTATTCAGTGTATGAATAACAGTTAAAGTTAAAGACTGTGTACATACTACAACAGAAAAGGGAAAAATTGAGGACATACTACAGCAAAGACAGGCTGCAGGAGATGGCCAGAGGCTAAGGAACTATGTAGCACCTAAGTGCTTATGCTTGGAATTTAATGATCACATATTGTGCAATGAAAGTGAATATATGTGAGGTAAATCCATCATCATCGTACCAGTAAAATAGCACACAGTAATAAAAAGAATGAAAAGTACCCTTCACTAACAGATAACAAGTTACAGAGGTAGCAGTCACAGCTTCTATCCATCTTAGCAAACATTCCAAACCTGAAAACATTACTGCAGGCTGCTGAGTTTCGATGATCTTACAGGTTTGCTGGATTATCCAGATTCACCTATGATAGTCTATCTCTTCTCCAGTCATGGAAAGCTTTAATCAATCGGGTTCAATCAAGTTTTAATGTATATTCTGAATTTGGTCATGGCAGTCCATGAAGCAGAAGAAATTCAGAGAGACGTCTTTAGAGTTTGTGGCAAGGACTGAGCAGGGCTCCAAATAATACTGTAAATGGAGTTGGGTATTTCTAGCAGAGTCTTGGAACCAGGTTGTCATGGCCATGGGTACCCTGACAACTGTGCACTGTATTCAGTGTCTGTGCGGTTGCTAGGAATACAAACTACCGCTCCCTTCCTGTGTTTTAAGTGTCACAATGACAGCTCTGGTTCAGGTGCCAAAACAAATGCAAACAACAGACTAAGAGTGACAGAGCCTGCACCAGCCAGGAATCTCTTCTGATTTCTGTAAAGTGTATGAAAATTTAGTTTAGTGATGTTGCATAGTGTGGTGGGGTTGCAAATGACTTTTTGCAATCATTTCCAATGACATAAGAATGAATAAATTCTGTACACATAGCACTGTATATTTCTATGAAGAGTTGAGGGGAAGGACGTGCAGGAGGTATCCCAATGCATCCGCTAAAGTTAGAAAATAACAGTGTTCGCCGCTGATCATTAAACAGCATTGAGGCACACGTTAGAAAATTTCCTACTGGGCGAAACAATCGTGATCATCGCCAGCAACAGTTTTTTAGTATGTGTATGTAGCTTAGGTGGCGCTCACTGATGACATGTGAGCATTGTTTCTGAATACTGCTCAGGAATTGGGCAGAATACCAGCAACATTGTGCCAGTGCAGGACTGAGGAGGTCAGGGGTGATACCGGAGAGGGTAATGAGAATCTTTAATACCCCTGGATGCGATAGATTCTTTGTACCCCAGAAACTCGTGTTGACATGCATTTATTTTTTGCTCCATTTCCAGCTGCATGCATTCCAAACAGAAAGCAACGCTTGTTATGCTAAATGCATAAAAATGCAGCTTGCAGACTCCGGACTGAACATGTGTGTCTCCCTAAATATCATGTCAGCCACGTGTCTGAGGTTTGCCCATTTCCAGGACATGCATGTATTTGTATGTCCAGCATACCATACACAGAACACATGGCGTCCTTTCCAAATTCTTATGAAAACTTGTTTACGCCAAATCCTGCAGGTGTCAGCTGAATTCAGAATGCGGAGAATACCATTGTTTTATTTTTATTTTTTTCTAAGAATCACATCTGGGGAGGCAGTTGGCGTGTGATGTCATTGTTTGACCATTTCTAGGTTATCGTAACCAACATAAACTCAGCTTCTCCAATTAAATTTACTAAATGCTCGGTCACAAGTCGGTGAATTGGAGATTGTATGCCACAGCATAGAGTGAAAAGTCCATCCGGTGTTAAATTTTTTCATTGTAAGTTTACATTTAGTTGAATGAAATCCACTGCAGCCGTGTTTCACTGAGCTCCTCACATGTGGTTGGTCTGCATTCAGCATTCCTTGTTACGGATCTTCTTACTGTTTTATGTGTTGCTAATCAACTTGTAAGCTCCAGGGGCAAGACTGAATGTTACATAGTAGGTTAGGTAATCCTTCCTGATTCCATGAGGCAATCGGATGTTCCCTGGATCAGCAGTCACTGTTATTTCTACTGTAAAGCCTTAATACTCAGTTATATTCTGTGCGTCTAGAAAAACATCCAGCTTTTTCTTAAAGCAATCTATAGTAGTTGCTGAAAGTACTTCCTGAGGGAGCCGATTCCAAATTTTCACAGACCTTACAGTGAAGAATCCCTTCCTTATCCGGAGTTTAAACTTATTTACCTCCAGACGCAAAGAGCGCCCCCTTGTTCTTTGTGATGATCTCAAAGGGAATAATGGGGAAGAGAGTTCTCTATATGGCCCATCTATTTATACAGGGGGATCATATCCCCCTTAAATGTCTTTTCTCAAGAGAGAATAGATTCCATCCCATAGCTGAGCTCCTCCATTCCTTTTATTAGTTTAGTTGTCCTTCTCTGCACTCTCTCCAATTCAACAATGTCCTTTTTGTTAACTGGTGCCCAAAACTTGACTGCATAGTCCAGATGTGGTCTGACCAATGCTTGGTACAGGGGCAGGATAATGTCTCCATCTCTGCAGTCTATTCCTCCTTTATTACAAGAAAGTACTTTACTAGCTTTAGATATTGCAGCTTGGCATTGCATGCTGTTATTAAGTCTATGATCTACCAGAACCCCCAGATCCTTTTCCATTTCTGACTCCCCCAAATGTATTCCCCCTAGACAGTATGAAGCATGCATGTTGTTAGCCCCCAAGTGTATAACTTTACATTTATCTATATAAATGTCATTTGCCACTTGGCTGCCCAATCAAACAGTACATCCATGTCTGCTTGTAGATTATAGACATACTGTATGGACTTCATTCCATTACATAGTTTGGTGTCATCTGCAAACACAGAAATGGTACTTTTTATCCCAAACTCTATATTATTTATGAAGATGTTAAACAGTAAAGGTCCCAACACTGAACCCTGGGGTACACCACTAATAACTTTAGACCATTCAGAGTATGAATCATTAATTACAACTCTCTGGACGCGATCTTTAAGCCAGTTCTCTATCCATTTACAGATTGACTTTTCTAAACCTATCGACCCTAACTTGCATATTAACCGTCTGTGGGGTACAGTGTCAAATGCTTTAGCAAAGTCCAAGTACACTATATCAACTGATATATGTGATCGATTATTGTGAGAAAAGGGGTTCCTTTTCACGTTTTACTGAAGTGTACAAATAAGCAATACTGTCATTAGAAACAAATGTTTTGGGGACAGCCTGTCTTTTCTTTTGCATGTGAAATTATGCTAAAATTTCTAGTTGGATGCAAAGCTGAATTTCAGGAAAACCGAATGAATGACTACATATCAATGAGCTAATTACCCTGTTTCTAAAGGATTCGCTTTTCTGTCCACCCAGTCCTTAGATTTACACAACTATCCTGTCTGGTAGAAGAGAAATTAACTTTCTACTGCAGTTTAGCTTTCCCTTACAGGTGAATGAACAGTGAAAGGAGAAACAGCAGATTGATAAACTCAAATCTGTGTCACACTGCTCTTTTCTCCTATCACTATGTTCTATACCGAAGTGTGTTGCTTCTATCTCCCCCTTTCTGAGATCTGCTGTACAGAAGACTCCAACAGGCTAATATCAGGTCAGGTACTTGTACTGCTTACAAATATAGAAAATAATATAACAATATAATTATGATTACATAGTTATTTTATTTGTGTATTTTACACAGATTCAGGCAGGTGGCAGTCCCCTGTATTGTGACCCAACTTTTCAGTAACCATCCAAAAACAGCCGGGTGGTTACTGAAAAGTGTTGGGTGTTGCGCCCAGCTTAAAGGGGCTGGGGAGAACACTGAGAATACAGCTTTAAAGCAGAACTGTTTCACTTTTAAAAATACTTGGATCAGGAAAGGGTTTTTTGCAGAAGGAGACAGGTGATGTCCTCCTTACCTGCCTGATCACTCAGGGTTTCTGGCGACAAAGCTGAGCCACACATACACAGCGTCCGCTTTGGTTGCCAGATCACCCGGCGTTCCCGGCATCCTCTGCATCACCAGAAATGAATGAACTCAATGAATGAGAATGTCATTCCATCCCAGCCAATCAAGATAGGTGACGATCACAAAGATGAAGCAAAGAAAGACAATGGTGGTGACCTGCAAGGGAATGGGTACAGGTGAGTAACGCAGGGTTTAGTTCTGCTTTAAGTCTGAGCTTTATACTAGTAAGAGGTCCATATTGTTTTCAGCTTACACCAGACGTTGTATTGTTCTGTACTCATAACATCAGACAGTACAAAGCAAACTTTATCACTTGGCTCCATACAGAATATCAAACAAATGCTTTTTAGCAGCGACAAAAACGTATCTCCGCTTATCATTTGGCAGTCGCATTAGACAAAGGTATATACGGAAATATCGTGAACCCTGAGTGCCCAGGGCAGTGCTAGCTGCATTTTCTGATAAAACGTGTTACGGATTATAACCATTTTCACCCATTACCCTGTCATACAGCATTTACGAAGCTGACTCCAGACTCATCCAGCCATAAAATGATGTTATTGTTTCTCGTTTGTCTTCAGATACACAATCAGTACCCCACGGAGTTCGAGTTTAATCGTTACTATCTCAAGTTTTTGGCATTCCATCACGTCTCCAACCGCTTCAAGACCTTCCTGCTGGACTCGGACTACGAAAGACTGGAGCACGGTATGTGACAGGGCTGCACGCTGCAGCCGCGGGGGATCATTATTCACAATTGTTCCCAATAACAACGAGTCATGTTTAGGGAAGTGGAGGTTGATGAACTCGTCAGCAATGAGAAGAATGTATGAAAATGATAAATTGTGTCATCGGTATAATTTCAGACCATAATTCATTTGGTGCTTGATTGAAGGGAGATTACATAAAAGGGGACAATGAACCGAACTTCACCTATTTTTGTAAACACTTTACAATCAGGACAAATGTTGCGCTAGAATTAAGGATGGAGGAGGACACTTACTGTAAGGCCTCTACAAATGTAACACCCCTATGGGACCCAGACTGATAAGGTACACGTTTCAGCCTAAACTGTGGTTACAATCTACCATGTGTTAAGATCATCATGCTAAGTCATGTGTCAGTGTAACAATTCAAGTATTTTTTGCAGAACTCCCTCCTTTATCAGACGAAGGGGCTATCTATTTTTTGGAATCATCTGGGGTCACTGTCTACATCCTGGAATGAGATGCTGGTTAAGCAATGACACAATCATAAAAACCTTGGTGCTTATGCAGTTCTTAGCTGTGGTCATATATCTGGCACCAGTCAGCCTTTACAAAGTTAAAGCGATGCAGTCTGTTCACTGAGGGAGCAATGAAAAGCTTTCTGCTGCCTGCAACAGATTTGGTGGTGGGAAATGGTATAGCTCTTTTGAAAAGAAGATTCTGAATGTCTACATTGTAAAGTGCTAGAAATCTGTAAAAGTTAAAAAAAATTTAAAGGTCCACAAAAACACAGCATGGCCCATGTGGCAGGGCACTGACCCAAAACTTCTGTAGGCAGTGATAACAGGTAGCTTTTTAATGTGCAGGTGTAGATGGGTACTGTTGTTAACTACGGCATTGGTAGATGCACCAGGCTTGCTGCCAGGAACAAAGACTTCACTTGATCTAAACAGCCTAAAGCCAGAACAATATGGCGTCCTAAGAAAATATGTTTGGTTGGGGGAAATATGGAGCTTATTTAATTTATTAAGAAATGCTTTTAAATCAACCTAATGCCTTACCTGGAGTCTTGTACAGTTGTACAGGTTCCTCTCTTTTACTAACATTTCTCACCCTGATTTACCTCTTGGAGAAAGCAAAGATCGCATGGGGGTAAAACACTATGAAAAGTACCAGGTTCACTTTAGGCCCTTGACGAAAAGTTACTGAATCCGAGTCCGAGGGTCACCAAATAACCTAGAAGGAGCTAAAACTGGGCTAGAAGGAAATGCTCTAAAAAGCAAAATAAACACTTTGAAGACTGTTTGGCATGACGTCTCCAAGTTTATCTATAGAATTGCTATAAAAACATGTTTTCATTTCAGTGCAAGGTTTTGTAGGCATAGCTAATGACACTTGTCCTCTAAAATTAGATGTGTTTAGAAATCCGCCAAAATTCAGCTCATTGTTTTTGTTCTCGTAAAATAAAAATAATTTTTCACTCGCAAGATTAAATTTGTTAGTTTACAGTAGAAAGTGATGTGGTCGCATAGGGGAATCAAAACTATTTTATGCACGCAAAATGTTACTGCTCTCAGAAAGAAATGTCTGAATCATGTATTACAAGGAGCTTTACAAAGAAAAACTGCCACATGATACAAGGGAGAGACTTGAATTAATTTTATGAACGAACACCATTTCTCCAGCTCTATAACAAGGCAGCCCTTTTTTGACAGGGATAAAGAGCCCAGTACAGACATCTGATTTTTGTGATTATTTACAGTGACAGGTGAACAAATGTGCACTGTTCTGCTCTATGGGTAGAGAGTGGCATCCTGCTGTGTTCTCCTCCATAGGAATATGCATATCAAAGGGCCCAGGAAGGTGCTTGTGAAATCAATGAAAGTGCACCTGCATTTTATTTAAGGTATTAATGCGGCAATACTTGATAATGGAGGTTACCTTAAAATACAGAATTCTTGAAGTTCTTAAAGTGAACTATTGTTGATTGAAATGTTTAGATCCCTTATCACCCAGACTTCCTCTCTAAGATACACTTTAGGAAGCACCTCCTCCAAGTTTCTAAAAAGAATAAGTCTTTTTTTTATCCCCACTATTTCCATTTAGCATTTCCTTACCACACTATCCAAAAAGACAGAAAAAAAAGTCAGCTTCCGGTACACTTTAAAGTGAAAGTACACTGGAAATAAAATTAATCTCTACCCACCCTTTGAAGCCCCATTACATAACTTTTCCTGCAGTCTTCTAGCTAGTCTGATGCTAGTCTAGCTAGCATGACAAGAATTTTCTCTGTCTGGGCTCACAGGTAATGGGTAGGAAGGTCAAAAATCAATCAGCCCATAGAGAACTGCTGGTGCTAGACTGAGGTTGGCACTATATGTATCAGACCTTAGACAGGGCAGAGGTTTGTCACCAGCACTGACTGAATGTTCATATTTTGTTTTTAATACAGTAATGTGTATATATTGTTGTGATTTTGTATCAGTTGACCATTTCTTCTTCTCAGTATTAGATAATCATCCCTTACAATGTAATAGTAA
The DNA here is from genome assembly GCF_032062135.1 of Pyxicephalus adspersus. Lineage (NCBI taxonomy): Eukaryota > Metazoa > Chordata > Amphibia > Anura > Pyxicephalidae > Pyxicephalus > Pyxicephalus adspersus. The sequence goes on along the minus strand of NC_092866.1, from coordinate 61,280,549 downwards.
TGGAGTTTTTTGTTTCATTTTAGGCACCCTGTTTGAGGATAAGGGAGACAAACACACAAGGAAAGGCATTTGTATCTGGGAATATATTGAGAGGGTGCAAAGGAAAAGTCCCATTTTCTTTAACTATTTATATGCACCAACTAAACTGGAGGTAAGCAGAAAAAATTAGGCAAGCGGCTACCATATGACAACCCTGTATACAGACTAAGTTATTGGAGAGACCCTTTCATTGGACTATTTGTCAAAAACTATCTTCCTATAAGATATATTAACATTTAACCTCCAAAAGTCCTGAGACTGCTACTGTGTGCTGCCATCTTAGATCCAGACGTGTTGCACAGAAAATAAGGAGAGGGGTCACATGACTGCATCATTTTGACATCCTTTAGACTGACAGACACTTCTTGTAAGTGTTTCATTTGTAAATTTCTCGATTGCTAGATTTTTCCTTCATTCCCACTTTAGGCATTAAAGCCAAGTGCCAACATCTCCACCCTCCGCAAATGGGAGTACTACACAGAGGAAACGTTGGCAATGGGACCGTCCTACGATTGGACAGTATCTACTTCTCGGTTACACGCCCCCGAGGAACAAACTGAAGAAACATCCCAACAAGGAAAAAGGAAAGTGGTCTGGCCATGTTATGATGATGTCAGCAAAGTACAGCCGGATGCTATAACGCATCTTATGAACGTAAGTTGGAGGGTTGATGAGGGTTGTGGCTTTAGGTGGCAAAAAAAAAGGTGAAAGATTTATTTAGAAATATAATTACCACATTGATAAGGAGGTAACGGAGTAACCAGAGAGGGAAAAACGTATGCAGATTAAACTTCAGCTTTTAAGTAAACTAAAGGAAATGTGGACTGGTGGACCTTTGATGACAGCTGTCAGCGGACATGAAGATTAAGATAAATTACTTAATTTGCTTCACTTCATTACCATACATACCAAGCTTGGGTGAAAACTGAAAATACGCTTTGTACATTATTGCTGTCTCATCATAACTTTCCTTGTTTAGTTTCTGATTTTTATACTAAATGCTGTCATGTGCATTACATTATTATGAAGTCACATTTACTGTACAGAATACCAAGCTTTGTTTTAAATCATCATGAGATGTAAACTTTTTGGGCAGTACTTGACGTTCTGGGTGGTTGTAGGAAATCTCACTGAATTCTGTTTTTTTCTTATGAACAGAATTCATAGAGACTTGCGTGTTGGTATTCTGACCTCCGTTATCCTTTTATCATGTACAAACTGTGACAAATCTATTTGTGAGCATTTTAAGCTGTTTTTTTTTTTTTTTTTTTTCGGATCGGAGTTGAAGACCCTTAATAATTAAAGACTCTCCTGGGTCGTAAAAGCAATGTTATTGAAATGTTAGACGTTCTTTCCAAGTGACGGTTTAATTGCAGCTCCATGTGGAGTCCCAATTATCATAAAACAAGATGCCATTTATAACCAGGCTTAGTAAATAATGATAAAAACTTAACACTACCCTCGCCAAATTCATAAAGCAGATGGCTTCTCTTGTCGGCAGGAGATTAAAGATTTCATCATGTTACTGCCCCTGCCAATTCTGGACCCTTGCTATCTACACCATAGCCAACCGTTAGCTGGCAGAGAGTTTTATGATGATCATGTGAATGGACACATCTGAATACTTTCACTTCCTGTCCCGGTGATTTTCCACCACTCGCAATATTCGACGAGTTTTTGCACTCCTTCCTTCTTGTGTATCCCAAGAATACCCATAAATCTCATTCCCATTTTGACGGCGGAACAATAGGTCGGGTTCAGGCCATGTTATTGCACCGCCCCGATTGAGCATTCTTCCTTACTGGCTATTCCTTCTTAGGTCTCGATTGTTAATCTTGGCTCAGATTATTGCTGGTGTCATCTAAAGGTTTCACGAGAAGGGAAATCCATAAAGAATCTATTTTTTATGGGACAGACATCTGATGAAGTATGTTAAGGACAGTGCGTTCTGATTTCAGGAAATCGAGAGACTGGAGAGTGCCTTGAATCAGAGTTCAGAGCGGTGGCAGCTTCTGTGGGAGAAGGCGAAGGTGAAATTGAAGGAGGACGCCAAGACGGAGATTGTGAGTGTGGGGTTGTTCCTGTATTGTATTGTCCTGGGATGATTCGATGTTATTGTGGTCCTCTGCATTCAACTTGGCCAGTCGTCTTGTTTTTTTTTTCTTTTGGTTATGTAATAAAATACCAGAGTTATGTACTTTCAAAGTCAAAACACGTTTTTTTAGCCCAATTGAGGTTTCAGTAAGGACAAAGTGAGCTGTACGTTGTCTTGTGTTGTTTGCAGCACGTAAATTATATTTTTCATTAGCCGATGACTCGTGGGTGTACTATGACATCCAAGAATAGACAGACATGGACAACAGTTGCCAATCAATACAATGCTATATGCAATTTACAATAGAATATATGGAAATTGCATGAACCTGTTCTTTAAGTAAACTGAGAATACATTCATGTGTGTTACTTCCCCCAACTCTTGGATTGTAAGTTGTTCTGGGCAGGGCCCTCTCCTCCTCCTCCTGTGTCACTGTCTGTATCTGTCATTCATTGGCAACCCCTATTTGATGTACAGCGCTGCATAACTTGTTGGTTCTTTAGAAATCCTGTTTATTATTAAAATAAAAATATATCTTTTGTTATTGATTTGCAGAGGAGAACATCCAACTTGATGTCCCCCAACCTGCAATCTTATCAGAAGACATCCATGATCCATCTTCCAGATAGCGGTATAGGGGAGGAGCAGCACATGACATCCTCGCCCTCCAATGGGGTGGATCGAAGATCAGCTACACTATACAATCATTTTACCTCCAAGAACGAGGAGAACAGGTAATCTTTGGAGCAGTGTATATATATATATATATATATATATATATATATATATATATATATATATATATTATCTGTAATCAGGCAATCAGGTTTGCATAGCGGGCTACCACTGTGTAAATGTTCCTTTTGCCTATAGAATATATAGGCAGCGATCATGCACGTTAATCCAATATGTGGCCAATCTATTCACAATAATTTTTTTTTATTCATAGGTCATTTGAAGGTGTTTTATACAAGAGGGGCGCTCTGCTGAAGGGCTGGAAACCACGATGGTTTGTTCTTGATGTCACCAAACACCAGGTAGGTCTTCTGTAAAGGGCAGGTATTGTGGGAAACTTTGGAAAACACATAGGACAGACCAATGTGGCGCCTTAGTTTGTCTGTGGGTAGCTGACCAAATACAGGTCTCTATCACCCTCTCTATTTTATCTAGATTGTGAAGGGAAATCTTCTAATAGGGATATCTGTTCTTGTTTCTGGAGATGGCTCATTTCCTGATCTGTCTCGAGTACAGGAAGTTAAATCTCCACAATGGGACAGAGACATGGCAGTGATTTTATTCATAACCCTCTCTATCCAAAACTAAAATAAAGGGACATAGATACATTTTATATAGAGAACCTTCTATTCTTTCATTGGGCTGTTTGAAGTTCAGGTTTATAATTGTACATTGGAATATAATGTAGTTATTCATAGAAGTTCAGTGATGATGAATCGCTAATGCTGCTCTTTCCTATCTGTGATCCAGCTCCGATATTACGACTCTGGTGAGGACACGAGCTGTAAGGGGCACATCGATCTCGCTGACGTGGAGACAGTTGTTCCTGCAGCACCAACAATAGGAGTGCCAAAACACGCCAATGAGAAGGCTTTCTTTGATGTGAGTACAATTTGACTTTTTTCATTCGTGCACAAGCACATATACTATAGGTTTTTGATCAGAAATTAAACTAAAATGTTGATTTTTTTTTTTTCCTCGCTGCCAAATCTGCAAAGATACATTCTTGATGCCATAATATAATCAGTCATTTTTCATAAGCTCTTTTATTTATTTTTTTTAATCCTTTGCTTGGAGCTAACCCAGTACCTGACACCTCTATACATTTCTATGTCCCATTCAGTGGTTGGTATTGCTGACAATACAGAAGTACAGGCCTGCATTGAATTGTGGGAGCTGGGCTTTATTATCTAATTTTTCCCAATGCAGTTATCATGTGCTTCAGAGGAGACAGAGTCATCCCAAGCAAAAGTGCTTTTTATTTTGTGTCTGGCAGTTAGCGGTGGAAGGATGCCTGTTTTTCGATAAAGTTGGTGGTTGTTTTCTAAAACTATCATATTGTCATATGGCATTTTAGACACAGAAGAAATAAGTCTTTAATCATCTCATAAATCTCCTAATTACAGTCAGTGGTGGTTTGATGTAAAGCCGGGTGGCGATCGCAATATGGGCGGGGTGGAGCTGATTATTTTCTGCGCTGGGATACAGCATTTTTTAGCCGCGTATAAATCATGTCACATGTGTTTTCTGAAGGATGGTAACTCGATCTAGATGAGGAAATGGAAGAAGCACAAAGCTCCCCCATGGTTTATGTTCTTAAGTAATTGAAATGTAACAATGAATCAGATTAAACGTGGAGGGAAAAGTCTAATGATGTAGTTACCATTTGAACCCAAAAAGAGACATGGTCCTTATGTGGAGTGTACAACGATTATGGTCTGAATCTTGATCTGGCACATTGGGGATGGGGGGGGAGGTTACCTTACCTAGGAGCCCCGGCACAGATAAGGGTCTAAATGCTCTGAAAGAAGGGTGTCCAGGGTACACAGGAAGGTATTGGAGGTTGCATGGCCATGCAGGTGTCATGGAGGTGTTTAGGAGCACACTAGGGTCAATACCTAACCAGTCAGTAGATTCTCAGTGCACAACCCTTTGGAAAGACTATGAGGTCTTAAGAGGCACATGAAGCATGGTCTGAGATAATTCACCAGCTTTTCGCCAAACTACCCCGGAAAGAAGGACTTTACTTGTGGGTGTACTAGATTGTGGCAAACCTGTACAGATAGCAGCTACATGAGTTATGAGGAACAAACTAAGTGAGCAAGCTAAAAGGGGAATTACTGGATCATGATACAGATTGACTCATAGGAGTACTTAAAACAATGCCTGGTCTCCATAAAGAGACACTGTCACTTTGTCTAATAAGGGCATTGTCATAGAGGTCTGCAGTCATCAGAACAGAGACACACCCCTATTACAGTGTGTGACTGCTCAGGCCTGGGCACTATCACACATGGAAGTTCATGTGCATATCAGGAGGCCCTACATTGTTACAGCTCTGGCTTCATAGGCAGTCCTATGCCTTGACCATGCAGGGCACTGCAACAGGTTCACTTTAATGCACAGCATCTGCCTATACTGCCTTCTTTGCTCCCCTGCTGCTTTGTATGCCCCCAAGAGTGACAGAGTAAGCTATAGGTTTGAGTTTCTTTTGCATGGACAAAGCACAGGTTCCCTTTTTTTAAGAGAAGCGTGGGGTAAGGAGTATCTGGCCAGCATGTTCACATGGTAGCAAAGCAGAACACAGGGTAGCAAACCAATAAAAGTAGTGTTACCCTGGGGCAATACAGCAGTACCCGGTTAACATCTGTACCCCTGTGCAGATATCTTTTTCCCTTTCATTTTGAATTTCTCATTGGCACTCCCCTTTAAAACTGCTGCACTCTGATCGGATGCGTCTGTTGTCTTAAACGATCGCCAATTTATCACCAATCAGATGCCGGCGGGCCATGCGAACATGTTTTTAGCTTGTCAGTTTGGATGTGAGATATGTGAAGAAATCTTTCTGTAATTGGAAGCAGATAGAGAAGTGAAACAATACATTCCTGCAGGATGCTCGCATCTCAAGGCTACTTTCCAGATGCCATCTGGGAACTGTGGAATTGTAGGGTGGGGCCCCCAAAAAATTCCAAGCCATGACATCACTGCACACTTAGGAGAAGGCAGAAATAGAGCTGTATCTATAGAGACCAATACAGTACATATTAGAGGGGGTCTCATATGATCAATACACTGCCAGATTTATATTGTGTGCCAAGAATTGTACACCCAGCATGAGCAGGAACTGGGGCTCGGGACAGCTTGTGCCTGACCTCCCCATATCATGTCATAGGTATGTACAGAAAGGCCTTCTTTTTGTTTTACTAAAAATAACCATAGCCAATTTTCGGGGGTGGTTGTGTTGCAAAACCTCCATTACCTCAGAAAACAACTCTGTGACTTATTGATCAGAAGCTATCATGTGAAGAATGACTTCATAATGGAGTCGCTGTGTAATGAAATACAATATGGCAGATTCTAATGTCACAAATGAGTGCAGCTCTAAATTTTGTTTTATATCTAGCAATGCACTGAAACTTCTGTGGAAATACAATTTTTGCACAGAACACTGTAATTATTAAGCAAGTCAGAAATATAAATATTTTTATAAGGAATTGTGCACTGTCATGGGGACCAGGTGATAGCAAAAAAAAAAAAAAGTGTAGACTTAAAATCTACTACAGTTTTGTTTATTTTAGTTATAAGGAACCTAAAACACCTGAACTTTTGGTTATCTTTGTGTCTAATGAACTTCTTAATGCTTCATTGCAGGTGAAAACCAGCAAGCGGGTGTACAGTTTCTGCGCTCAGGATGCACAAAGTGCCCAGCAGTGGATGGACAAGATCCAGAGCTGTATATCAGATGCCTAGGATTCAGCACAGACTGACATCTCTGGGATAGCCCTAGCCATATCTCTTCCTATTACAGGAAGGAGGGTTTTACATTTTTTCTTTTTTTGCATTGTTCATTGTTGAAGGGCCACTTCCTTTCAGGTAGCCAATATCTCCAGAATATTACAGGGCCCTTAGACATTCTACTTCATGGCCCTTCTCCCTTGTAACACAAAGGCAGCTTACTGCCACACAAGGGCACTGCAAGTATTATTATAGGATGTTACAGAAGAAGGTCACAATATGGGAACCTAAAATGTAGCCCAACTTTTCTAAAAATCCCTCTATTTAAGGCAGGGCTGGGAAATAATCAGTACTGAATTTTTTTTCAGTCTTGTTCTCCAATGTTGGTTCAGGGAATTGAAGTTTTGAAGGGAGAAAGGTTCCCCTTTTTTATTGTTGCAAAGGGTTTTCTACAGCAACACTTCTTTCAGATCCAGCTTTCCATTTGTCATTAGTTTTTGATGGAGGCCCTTATAGATCCAACTTTCCATAAGTCAGTTTGCAATGGAAGCCCTTATGGATCTGGCGTTCCATGTGTGACTAGTTTCCAGTGGAAGCTCTTAGAGATCTGGCTTTCCATGTATCATGGTGTTCCTATAACAGCAAGCCACGTTTGGCATAGCTGGCAATTCAAACACCAGGGCGACCAACATAGGTAAACAAAATGGTTGACTTACCACTATTTGCAAAGTGTATGTTTCTCTGCCATGCCTTATGACAGCCTTTCTCAACCTTTTTACACCAGGAACACTGGCAATAATTAACAGGTTTTAGGAAACCCCTTTCTATAAAGTATGCCCACAGCTCATACTGCATTAGCATGATCAATAAATTATGGAAGGTTTTAAATACAAGAATACACCTGGGTCATATCATTTTTAAACCCCTCATATATGACAGCATTATTTGTAAGTAATCTTGAATTTAAATGATAGCAGAAAGGAAATTCAGACTGCAAAAATCTTGGCATCCCCTACTATTAGTGGTCAGTGTTGAGGGGATTATTTCACCTGCGCTTACTGCTCAGGACTCCCTAGCCCCCGGGTGAGAAACCCTGGTTGTGAAAGGCTGTCTTAGAAGATAGAACGTAGCAGCCTTCAATAAAAAGTATTACGCAGCTCATTAACACATTCCCAATATGTTTACTAAAATAGGTTCAATGGGGACTTGAAGTTGACTTTGGGGCAGGATCAGAAGTAGGTCTGATGTTGTCAGACTGACAAGTTTACAGAACACTGTACAGTTTTGTGTTTATTTTTATTTTTTTACGTAGCTCAACAACTAGCCTCAATCAGTCCATAGTGTCGGTGCAGCGTGGTGCTTTATTTTAATTTTCTAATAGTATAATACTTGTCATAACAGATATAGTCACTCACCTGCAGGATAGTATAGGGAAGTATTGGGGGCCTAACTGCTTACCGCCAAAGGTGCGAGGCCAACTTCTCATCATTCGTAAAAAAATGCACTACACGATTAATGCAAGCACATGCACTTAAATTCATGAAGGACAGAGAGGAAGGATCAACTTAAATCTAATATGTACATAGTTTTGCCAAAATAGTAATTTGGACATTCCTAATTAACCCCTCTGTATCGACAGCTATGTTTTTATTTAATTTTTTTCTTTTTTAGTGTCCAAAAAAGTAAAAATACTTATATGACCACTTGTAATATCACTTGACTGGAGTAATTCAAATTTAAACTGTTAATATGTTTATCTTCTATGACAAAGTTTGTACTGTATATATAATTTTTTGTATCTTCCTATGTCTCGGACCAAGCCGTGTGTGTAAATTTATTGGTTTCCCGCAGATCCACCTCCCCAGTTTGTTGCCATAGCCTTGTACATCGTTATACTGATGAAACCAATCCTATTAACTTATGACCACACATTTTTATTTTTAATAAGATGGCAGCGTCGTCATCTTTAGTGCCAAAAAAAAAAAAATTCTGCCCACTGGAATTTTTCTCTTACTACCCCACAAAAATGAAGGCGCGTGTGAAGGTTTTGTATCACAATTGGCATAGGTGAAACTGACACTTTGCACATGTTCTTTTCTTCTTTTGTATATGAAGTTGTTTTTTTTTTATGTACTTTTGTAAAGAAACAGATTTTTCTGGTTCTGTAGTTTATGTTTAAGGAAAAAAAAAATGTAAACTATTTTTTAACCCATTTTAACAATTTTTGTGTATTTGTTATGACATGTAAGCTAAACATCTTGTAATAAATATACTGCCCATAAATTGCTGTAAATAAATCTTCTATGCAGTGAGTAAAAAATGTTTATGCAAATCATTAGAGGCACTTGGTGATCTCTCATGCTAGTGACGTAGACAATCCGTGACCAAACTCTGGAATATTCACAGCAGTGAAAGACCATGTGGTCCTTTTAGAGTAATTGATGTGTGTCCCAAACCCAAAATGTAAATCTTTGTATCTTAACAGTTTTAGATGGGGTGACTGCATTTTTTTTCCCCAGACTTTTTTTTTTTAACTGGGTGATCCTACTATGAACATACGTCCCCCCCTAGCGTGACAACGCTACTTCACTTCATTTTATAGGAGAGCAGAGTTCTCACCTCGGGTTGAGCTTTTTACGTGGACTGCAGCCAGCCCCTTTTGCTTCTTTTCATTACATAGACATCTGCAATTCATGGAACTTATCTAAAGGAGAGTTTTAAACATTCCCAGTTTTGTTCAGTGCATAGTTAGTTACACAGATTCTGTTTTCTGTATTTGCAGGAAATGTACTTTGTCTTAATATTAGGAAAACAAATGCAGCCACCACACCTAAGGCCTGACACCCTGCAATATATAACAGTTCCTTGGCATAATTCTTGATGATGTCAGAGCTAAGGGACATAGGTATGTTCAGACTTTAGTTTTTTTAGGCTTTTGTAAGTGTTTTTACAGCCTGCAAATTCTTACAAAAGCCTTGTAAAAATAGTTTAAATGAAAATGATTTTTTTTTTGTGCTGGCTTTTACAAGTGTTTGTTCAGAAGCTCCATGTAGCTTTAAGGTTGTTCAAAATCTCTAAATTTCAAAAGCCTAATACAAACAGAATTTTTACCTTACATAAAAAGGAAAATTCTGAGTTTAGGTACGCTTTAACAGCCACGTTATTCAGAAACAGCTCTGAACATACCAATACTGTGCTCATGCGGATACTGCTACCAATGTTTGGTTTCTTAGTGAAGTGTTTATGTAACAAAATATGCAAAAACTAACCTACAGCAGTAAATAAACAGTGCTTACCATAAAATGGGAGTAGCATGGCTGCAGACATGTGATTAGTATATAAGAGTTAATACGTATGATAAAGAAAAGAATATAAGTTTAAAATCTACAAATAACAGTGTTTTTTTTTTTGTAAATTATTACAAAGATCACCAAGCTAAAATATCATGCTACATTTCAAATCAACCGATGTTACAAACTCAGGAAAACCATTCTGCTAGCCAAAGGATATTTTTTTTACTCACAGGGATAAGTAATCCCATTTTCCTTCAATATTACCATTTGCATGTACTGGCAGTTAATACAGAAGGCCTGGTTTCTTCAAGATAGACCATAGTAGGAGGACCAAGGTGATCCAGCAAACATGAAATTAAGTGTTACTTGCTATAGTGTAGAAAAGCCTTGCAGCCCTTGTCTGTGTCATAGCAGACCAAAAAAGTTAATTTTTTATAAAGAATATTGAAATGGCAGATGTGCTATTTTATTTATGTGCACATTCTTAGAATGCAGGTTTGTTTAAAATTATTCAACGGTTCTCATTGTGAGTTCATGCACTGAACTTTTAGTAAATCCTTCTACAATTGTCTGTTTTGACCTTGTTCAGGATCAAAATAGCAAACCAGTTACAGTTTAAGAAATCTTTTTCAGGTTTGCTGCATCACCTTGGTTTACCCATAATGCTTTATTATGGGAGTTATTCCGGATATAAGTAAACCAAGGAGATCAAGGATCAGTCAAAAAATATACAACACAAACATAATAATAAAAAAGTATACAACCTAAAAATAAAACCCAGGAACAAAAAAAAATTGAATTTGTTCATCATCATGGATGGAGATTTCAGATAGACTGATGGAAAAGGTTGGAAGAGATAGTCGAAAAAACTGGGCCAGGGTGAAAATTTGACGTGTACAGCAGTCTTTTGTACGATGGATTGATGAACGACTGATCAGGAACAACAGCTGTGTATTTTACTGAAAGAAAGAAGAGCTAGGTGCTTTTCACACATCCTCGCCCTCCTCTCTCCATAGAACAAATGGCACTGGGTCCTACAGCAGTTGTTCATTCATCTATCACTGGAAACAATCATAAAAGACCATTTCCAGTGACAATTCTCGGACGTCCATAGTACATCAGGCTTTAGCCTAATAAAATGTAACGCACCTATCTTATCAGCATTTAAAAAGTACCTGTATTTTAGAAATTAGCAAGCAGAGAGCAAAGTACTAGTCACCAGTATAACCTATTCACTATCTGCTCTTTTCCTCCCTAGAGACTTATGTTTTGTTCTGCATTTGCACGGAGGCAGCCATCTTGCAGAGCTGGGTTTTAATTACTCTTATTAAAAGCTGCTGCCCTGATGATTGATGATCTGAGCTAGTAACAGAAGCGGTTGGGGAAGCAGAGATTTAAGATATTATTGGAGCAGGGAGATCCTTGAACTCTGAGGCATCAGGTACAGCTTCCCTTCCAGCAAGGAAAACAGTGAGCAGCACAGTGATGACAACACCACACCTCTCTATAAATCTGGTGCCGCTATAAGTGACAACACTGCATTTATTTAATTCACGCTGCAAGTGCCTAGGCAAAGCAAATGCTTTTTCAGACCAAAAATTTCAGTCCTAAATGTTCCCTATATTAAAACAAATTTGGTTTTGGGCCTGCTTTTACAAACACTCTTTGCCTAGTGATCAGATACCTAGTTGCCCACTGAATTTTTTTTTTAAGGTAGGTGAGTGGTAGCTTCTGTATTGTGACACAATTTTTTAGTAACCACCCAAAATAGCTGGGTTGTGTGCCGAGCTAAAGGAGCCCGGAAGGAACACTAGATACCTTAAGACTTGGTGAAGTCTATCAAGTAATGTGCGTGATTTTTCTTTGGCATCAATAAAGTGGCAAAGGAATAATTAAACAGAAGGAAACAAATCTTCACAATAGCTCACATGTCCCTCAAAACAATAATTCAGGATGAAATGATCAGTGATTTCCACCAAATGCCAAGGTTTTCAAATGCAATATACTTCTCCCCTATCTATTTCAGTTATAATTAATATTAATAAACAGTATTTATATAGCGCCAACATACCACGCCGTGCTGTAAATAGGGGTTGCACATGACAGACAGTGACACAGGAGGAGAGGACCCTGCCCCTATAAGCTTAAAATCTGGTCCTAAACTTCCACCAATATATCGCATCTCTGTAATGGGATTTAACTACCCATATGGTAATCTACAAAACATGGACTATTGGAGGAGACATTGTCCCAGCTGACTGCCAATCACATAGCCACCAAGCTGGCATCTTGAATGGGATATTTTGCTAAAACTATAGCCAAGTTTATTTCCCCTGACCAGCTTAGCAGAATGAAAGGCTATAGGAGAATTTGCCACTGCTACATTTAGGGTTTCAATTAAGTGGCTCCAAGTGAATGAAATTGTTTGCATTCCACAGGAACAAAACATCTCAATTTCATAAAGTCGTAAAGTCATAATCTTTAATAACCATTTAATGCTTGACTGATAAAATCACACAATTATTTAGCAAACTGTTTTATAAAAAGCATTTTTTAAGGAGTAAAATGCTGAAGAAAAAATTCCAATGCTACTCCAACTAATTCCAGACTATTAAACTTTATCGGGACAAAGTAACAAGCTTGAGATTTTAAGGCGCATTCCTTTGATTGCGGCCAGTAAATTCATCATTGTCCTGCACTGAGGTTTAAGCAATCCTGGACATCACCTTCCTGTGGGGTTTAATTGAAGACACATGACACCTAAGTGACTTGTTGGATCAGGCAGGAATGTGGGTCTGGGTGATATTAGTGAATTATGTCCCCTCTGACAGCCAGGAAGGTAGGTGAGGCGGGTACCACATTCCAGTCTTTTTTGTTTTTAGTTTTACATTGGCTGTTTAACCAGTTAGAAGCAAGCAACAAAATTCCCACTACAGTTGGCCAGCAAACCTTTAAAAAAATATTTAAAATTGCAAAATTGTAAGTCTGCAACTACCTCATCATTTTGTATTTAAAGAAACATATGTCATCCCCTGAGATGGCTGTTCCTCCCATTCTGTGGAGTCCACTTATAAAGAAAGTGTGTGAATACAAAAGCATTTGATTTTCTGCATTCAATAAGCCTGCTACTTTTCACCTGCAACATTCATCATATTGCAGAATAAACAGACCTGTATTAAGCAGTTCCAATTCCATCCTGGACTATCCATCCCTCCTGAAAGGTGAGAGTGCATTGGATATATTGAGGGCCTAAATTATTAAAGCTCTCCAAGACTGGAGAAGATCGACTCTCATGGAGGAACCAGGGTGACCCAGCATGCCTGTCATGGAACTGGTTTAGGGTTGCAAACATTTGCCAACTAAAAGCAAATACTTTTAAGGAATACTTTCCAGGTTTGCTGGATAACCCAGCTTTTTCCACGATAGTCAATCTTCTCCAGTCTTGGAGAGCTTTAATAAATCAGGTTCGTAGCATTTTTCTAAGACAGTTGACTTTCAGCCACATTAACAATGTTTAACTTATTATTAACTAGTATTTATATAGTGCCGACAGTGTTTCACAAAGTTCATGTTCCCCAAGGGAGCTCACAATCTAATGTCCCTACCATAGTCATACGTCATTTACACAATCTAAGGTCAATTTTGGGGGGAAGCCAATTAACCTAACTGCATGTTTTTTGTTTGTGGGAGGAAACCCACTCAAACTTGGGGAGAACAGGCAAACTTCATGTATACTGCCCTGTCCACTGTCAACTTAGGACCTAGTGCTGCAAAGGCCAGAGAGCTAATCTCTGAGCCACTGTGCTGCCCACCATAGAAAATTCAAAAAGGTAGAATCAGGTGAGGCTTTGAAAAAGCCTTTAAAAAGGCACCGTTACCAAGCAAGAAGTTTGGGAACAATAGGGCATGTCACATTCATCAGAGCTAGAAGTAGACAGTAGCCCCAGGAATCTGTTTTCACTTTAAATACCTAACGTTGTGATGGAGAATAAAGAAAATGTACTTAAGAAATAGATTGGATAATTGAAAGGATCATTTTGCTTTTTTCTAAGCAAATTTGACCTACTGGTTAAAACGTTCCAAACCTAACAAGGAGGGTCATTTCATTTTCGCGTAAATACTTTAATGATTAGTCACAGGTGTTAATATGAAAATGAGAACAGATAATATTTTGGAGCCATATTGTTACTGCGGCACCTTTCTCCCCAGTCAGTTTGGTAACAAAAAGTCCACAATTATTACAAATACTGGAAAAATGACCTATGAGCTCATAAAAATGACATCTCCACCAAAAAGTAACTAAAAGGGCGCCAAGGCGTGCGTACAGGCTGTGTTCCGTTAACAGATACAGCAGATGCTCCGGAAACCAGAACAGAGAGGACCTATCAACTTTCGCAACTTTGGAAGACAAAGGCCCCCAAGGAACCAACATCTGCTGACTCTCTGTTTCCTAAATTAGGAAGCCGAGGTCTTTGTGATTATTTAATGAAGCTAAAAATATGAAACCAAAAAAAAAAAGTAAACAGAATTAATACATTGTGGCGACGATACTAAAGTGATGTTTTGGCTTGTCAATGAATTTTTGAGATCCCAGGAATAATGTAGAAAAAGGAGAGATGGTCTCAAAAATTTCAGGCATATTTTGTATTTTATATTGCTGGGCTTTGGGTATTTAGCATAATTTACAGACATTTTCTTTTTTGGCCGTTTTACAAAGTCCAACATAAGTCCTTTGGCCGTTTCGGTGTAAAGTTTAATGCAAACTACCAAAAAGGACATTCTGATCCAAGTCAAATCACAATGTTTGTATCTTAGAATGCAGACATTGTAATAATGGCTGCAGCTTGCTTAGCTCTCTCATCTTTTGAATGAAAAGAAAACGACAATGCCTTGTATTACCAGATCAATAGTAGCACCTTTGCAGCACTAGGCCCTAGGCTTGAATCTCAGCCAGGGCATATTTCTGCAAGGAGTTTGTATGTTCACCCCATGTTTAAATGGGTGTTCTCCGGGCACTTGGGAGAAAACATCCCAAAAAAAAAAAACATGCAGTTAGGTTAATTGGCTTCCCCTTGAAAGTGGCCTTAGACTGTGCTATTGACATATGACTATGGTAACGCCATTAGATTGTGAGCCTCTTTGAGGGACTTTATAAAGCACTAAGTAAAATTTAGCTATATAAATAAATTCAGTTTTTATTTTAAGCCTTTAGCCAATGGGTAATTAACATTAAAATGTGTTTCTTAGGTCTTTTGGGTTCTGAATCAACTTTGTTCATTTGATTGGATTTGTGACATGAGCAGGATCATATTGTTCTTTAGGCTTCACATTAGGTTACATAGCCCTGCTTTCTTCTACATTATCCGTGGGATAAAAGTAGCAAAACCCTGCAAACCTTTATTGGTTGGCATGCTCATCTTTGTACAGACACCTCACCTCAAGGGTTCCTAAAAAATGTTTTGACATTCACCAAACCCCACTTTCTACAGATCAGGTGATGGCTTCTTTGTATTTGACACATCCAGCAGCATTAGCTGAGGTCAATCCATTTAGTCTCTACACAGTCTCTACAGACTGCCAAAAAGTTGTCATGTCTCAGCTCCTCGTGGTAAACTTTCCAAACTTCTGTCAGCCTAACAAGACGCTGTACAGAAAACATTGGCTGCTGTTTTTTTTGCCACTTTCCCATGCTGGTTGTTAGGTGCAAATAACTTAGAAACAAAATGGAGAAGCAATCTGTCTTGGCTCGTGAATTTGTGAAACTGTTTTTGCCAATTCATTTAGAAGTTAAAATGAATTGCTCTGCGCAAGTTTTCTTGATGGAGATCATTTGTTGTTTATTGAACTGCAGCCATACTCAGAGGAGCTGTCGGTGTGGGTAGTGAGTTTTCCATACTAGAGTTTTGGAATTCCAATCTGAAGTTCCTTCAGTTTAATCCAACTTTGGAGCTTAGATACTGCTGGTAAGTTCAAGTGAATTCTTTATCAGCTTCAGGAAAAATGGAAACTGTTGGGGGTGTTGTAGTAAACAAGGGAAACACTGGAAGCCAAAAGGGCAATAGAGACGGATGATGTTTTCTCCTTCTGTGTCTTTATGTGGGCTACAGGCTCCGAGCATAAAAAACTTGGGTAATATCATCATGCTGTTTCCTGGCTTGGAGATTAACATTGGGATGTGTTATAAAAACACTAAGATCTTAAAAAAATAGATACATCATAAAAATCATATTTCTTACAGGATCAACTTCTTTTACTGTTTATGCAGGCGAAGCACATAGATGTGCAATTATCTGTTCAAGTGTTCCATAGACAGGACTACATAGTAACACTGGAACATGGAATTTTAATTGCCCTGCTATGAACTTCACTGGTTTCTAAATTATTCCACAACATTCACAAACCATCTGGGAGATATAATTACTCAAGCTCACTAGGTCTGCCCCAGTTACCTGTAATTGTCTTGGACATCAAGGCCTTGATTTAATAAAGTTCTCCAAGGCTGGAGAGAATACACTTTCAGCAGCTAAGCTGGGTGATCCAGCAAACTTGGAATGGATCTGGCCCAAGATTGAAAACATTTGCTAGCAATAGCAAATGATTTTTAAGATATCCATTCCAGATTAACCAGCTTCACTGATGAAAGTGTATTCTCTCCAGCCTTGGAGAACTTTAATAAATCAGGGCTCAAGAATCTGTTCTATTCATACTCTCCTCCCTTTTATTAATACACTGCAGGCTGATTTTTGCCCGAACTCCTCTTCTGCTGTGTCTCCGTCTGTATCTGTCTGTCATTTGCATTGCCTATTTAATGTACAGCACTACGTAATATGTTGGCGCTATATAAATACTGTTTAACCACCTGACCGTTAAACCTGACCTTGGTTAGGGGTAAAAAAAATAGCAAAAATCGGTAAACCCGAACTTTTGTCGGGTGGTTAAATGCATTAACTTACCTGGTCCCCGCTGTGATGATCTGTTCTGTTCCAGCGTCGATCTCTAAAAAAAAAAAAAATACTCACCTTCTCCCCGCAGCTCCTCCGGACAAGTCTGTCCTCTTCTGTCTTCTCCCGGCAAGTGCAGTGACAATCACCGGGGTTTCCCGGTGACGTCGCTGCATGCGTCGGTGAGGAAGGCGGGGCGGTAAATTCAAATCGCTTTGCATTGAACTCAATACAAAAAAGCTGTAGTGAGTCTAATACAAAGAAATCCTTATATAATATATATATATAATTGCAATATTTACATATTATATAGGCTACTGTACAATCACATTACATTATACACTATTTTTTTTTTTTAAAGTTTTTTTTTATGTTTTATAAAAAAAATTTAATATTAAATTTATAAAATTTTGGACATATTTCGGTGAGTTATGCGGTAATTCGGTGAATTAAAAGTAATTATTGAGTAATTCTGTGAATTATAGCCTACAATCTAAAATAAATTTCCATGCAAAAAAATTACCACTTTTTGCATGGAAGTATGGAAGTTCGGAAAGAATTAAAATACCCAGCCTTCGCGTCCGCGTCCCTCGCCGATTCCTGATGATGTCCGTGCATGCGCCCGTCGATCGGGGTTGTAGCGGGAAATTCAAATATTTTGTATTGGATTCAATACAAAGTCCTGTATCCAATCCAATACAAAATAATACAAAATATATTTATGTGGTTTTGTCTATAGGTATGTGACGTTGGACTCAGTATACCGAATTATCGCATTTTCAGTATTTTTGATTTATTTATGTATTCTTGTTTAAGCTGATTTTTGTGTCTTTTATTTAATTTTATTAAAAGTATTTTTTATTTTTTTTACATGATTGTGTTTTTATATTCATGATATCTACTAGAACCCTTGTTCGGACATATTTCTGTAAGTTACAGGTCTACAATTTAAAAAAAAAATTCATGAAAAACAGTGTACCGCTTTTGGTACAGAAATCTAGACATCAGTGTAATGCCCAGGTGGTTAATATTATTATTAATAATAATAATAATAATAACAACACTTCTCTTCATTTTATGGATTTCTTGGAGCATGTTTATTACACTTTTCTGTCGTGAAACAACAAATTACAGCACTGAAAATAAGCTGACAAGGATAGCTTTAAACAGCGCCCTTAAAAGGTTCAACACTATATTTCAAAAAAATATATATATATACAGTTACACATGGGTTTGACAATAAAGAGTATGTCCATAGATTGTAACATAAAACATGATATATCATGATCATCGCAACGTGATATATAATATTTATTGCCAAACACATATAATTATATGGTCTTCTTTTACAAATCACGGATTTCCGTTACAAACTCACCTAAAGAAGCCTATGGAGGCTAAACGCATTAGGCCATTAGATTCTGAATGGACTCACAAGAATATTCAGTATCATTTCTTATGTTGTAATGTTACACTGCATGTTCTTCCATTATCTTGATGAATAGCAAGTAAAATTGCACTTTTATAACCTATTGTGTCCCTCAAAACCCATCTTTTTTTTCTGAACTACCTTCTTTCCCATTGAATCATTAGAGGTGGGCCACCATATAAACCCAGGGAATAGATTAGTTTCCTCCTACTATACAGGATCATAACATTGTAAGTTTACATGGGGTTCAAAAATGTGCACACAGGTGATAAGTAGATCATACAGCAAAATAGTAGACAAAAGAAAAAAAAGGGATCTTCCAAACATATTTATATAAGTCCTTCAGTAAGTTTTAAAAATTAGGGATGTTTCCGGAGGCATCAAAATGTCTAAGCGACATTTAGTGAAACCTTGCCAGATATGCAGGAACTCTTTCAAGTGGGAGTAGCACTTGAAAACCCTGTGCTGCAACAAATACTTGATCTGCTGCCATTGCTAACTAACCCATTTGAAAATGCTAGGTGTCTGACTTTTATGCCAACTCTTGGCCTTCCATTTTTGGTTGGTTTAGAGACTAGGAAAAAATGCAGATTACAGGTTGTGACTTCACTGACTGCATTCAGTTAGACAAAATATTTAAAGCCAGATACAGTCAGGCAACTGGAATCTTCAAACGAAGGTAAGCAACGACCTATTCTACTCACTCAACACATTGTTCTTTCTATCTCATAAAGATGTGGCCTCCTAATTTATTTTATACCCAAATTACCCAAGAACATATTGCAATAATGCAGACTTTTTTTTTACCGGTCAGCCAATTAACCTCTTCGCTCATAGGTCCAAGTCGAAGCCTAATCTGGTTTGTTTTACTTATCTGGAGATTGAAACATATTAGTCTCCTGGGTACCTTTTCATTATGAAGTTCACTAAACTATGCTTGCTCTGACCTAAGGGTAACGAAAGACCAACTGGACTTCATCCGCTGTCAGGAACCCTTATTTTGTTCCTTGTGGCCAGATAATAAAGAAGAAAGTTCCTTGATAACCCAGAATATATTTTTGATATCACTCATCTAGCTAATGGACTTGGAGTGAAGGTTGATTATTGCTTTCCCCAAAGGATAAGCCATTGGAGGCACTCCAGTGTGTTTGAAGAAATTGTCTTTGAAGGCGACCCAAGTTTGTACACATTAGATCAAGAAATATTTTTAGAGTAAGTGTGAACCCTTATAGAGTGTAACATAATAAACTTACTGTAAGTACTTGTCTACAATTAATGATCATACTGCTTGCAGACTATCATGTCAGGAGGCCTTGGTTTTGGATGAAAACCAGTTGGATTCAGGCGTAACCATACTGGGATTATGATTGAGTGATATTCTCAGCCTACGAGGACCATTACCACCTTCTAACACACGAGCGATATGTAATGACTACACTGCCCTGGCTTGTCTGTCATTGAATCCACTAATCTCTGAGATACGTTTTGTAAAAGAAGTATTGAAGAACGGTTTGAGATAAAACAGACATACATTCTGGAATATTAAAAAGCAATAGATATTTTGGAAGAATTTTGAGAAGGCTGAAGTCATCATTTATCTTTCTCAGGAATTAATTTTCTTTTTTTACAGTCTTAAGAGGGTTATCAGCTATACACAGTAGGGAAACAAAGATTTTGACTCAAATCTTACTGATAACGTTAAGATACCAAGTAATACCTTTATTAAAAAGATTACCATAGTGTGGGCTGGTTAGAAAAATAACACTGTATGTGTTAGAGAAAAATAACGATATTTACCTTCAAATTTTTCCCAGTTTTTACAAGAGTTTCAATAAACATGGAACATTTGCCAATGAAAAATATGTTGTTGGTGAATAGGCGCTTTGGTTTACAAGTAAAATGGTACAGGTTGGATGAATTGAGATCCCCTTAACAGACATAAGACAGACACAATCCTTTACTATAAAATCATTAGAGAGAAATCTTGTGAACTATAAAGTGAAACTTCAAATACAGTTACTCCATGTGTTACAAACTGAGCTAAAGACCTCTCATGTGCATGCACCAAGCAAAATATGGCAGCTGTTCAAGCAATAATATAGCAAACAAGGCCAAGTCACAGTGGGAAGGATAATTTACCGAGTACATATTACAAAATTCAGTTCCCACGCACTCAGTCCTGTTAGGTAGCAAACTATATTATACGGCATGCTTGTTTTCATCCATAAAGATATTAATATTAATGGAGTGAGGAGAAAGACAGTAGGACTTAGACAAAGTAGTGGAGGGACAATAGAACCATATAGAGAAGGTAGATAAAGAGGAGTAAGGGGTCATGTGCAAATGGCTAGTACATAGGTCGAAAAGAAAAGACATAAATCCATCAAGTTCAACCTGTAAGGAAATAAACCTACCACAAACCAGCATATCCCAGATAAAACCATATACGTATAATTGATCCAAGGGAAGGAAAACAAATCCTTGTAAAATATGGTTCAATTTGATCCAACAGGGTGAAAAAATTCTATCCTGATCCTGTGAGGCAGCCGGATGTTCCCTGGATAAACAATCTCTGCTATTTTTACTTTAATACCTAGTTATTTTCTGTGCTTCTAGAAACCATCCAGCTTTTTCCTAAAGCAATCTATAGAACTTGCTAAAAATACTTCCTGAGGGAGCCAATTCCACATTTTCACAGATCTTACAGTGAAGAATTCCTTCCTTATCCAGAGCTTAAACTTCTTTTCCTCCAGATGCAAAGAGCGCTCCCTTGTCCTTTGTAATGATCTTAAAGTGAATAATTGGGAAGAGAGTTCTCTATATGGACCATTTATTTATTTATACAGGGTGATCATATCCCCTTTATACATCTCTTCTCAAGAGAAAATATATTCAGTTCAGCTAATCTCTCCTTATAGCTGAGCTCCTCCATTCCTTTTATTAGTTTAGTTGCCCTTCTCTGCACTCTCTACAATTCCACAACTTTTTGTGAACCCGTGGCCAAAACTGGACTGCATATTCCAGATGAGATCTGACCAATGCTTTGTACAAAAGTGTGAATATGTACAGATGATGGGTAAGAGGGTCTGTGAAACCACATACAGGAAGAGGAATCTGTACAATAGGTCCATGCATAGGAGGAACGGAATAGCGAAGTGGAAGTAAACATGGAAGATGAAAGAAGTTGTCTCCTCACCTTAATTCCTATTACTTTGGACATTTGCAATTTGTTAGGTAATGCATCAAGCAGAGCATTACACAGCATAACCTGCAGAATGCTGGGATTCTGACTGCAGTTTAGCGAACTTGAGACATTGGTAGTTGATCAGTGGCTTATTTTGTGTCTATTTTATGTTTTTGTCAGGTGAGACTTTTTCTTTAACAAGAGACCATTTTCTAAGTCAAACACTTTCTGTTGGATAAAGTCACCCTATAAATACCGAATTAGCTCAAAGTAGGTAATAGTTAAATCTGTAGGTGTCTATGTAATGTTTACCACCCTCATTCTAGGAAGGAACACACCAAGCGCTTACTATGAAAAGACAATTTCAAGCAGATCATTTATATTTGTTATATATTATTTTATATAATGGAGGCAACTTTGGCTCATTCCTCCTTTCCCAGCTTCCCAGATGACCCCAATATTTGCTTTTCAGATTACAATTAGGTAGCTAATGGAACGTAAAGGATAATTCATATTTTCTCTGAATGCCAGTAGGTGCGAATCATGAGACAGATTCCATCACCGAGCCAAAAACATCACATACTAGAGGCAGAAAAACAGCTGCTAAACAAAAGGAAGATAAAAAGTCTGGAAATTTGAGCGTTTGAATACCACGCTCGGCTAAGCACAAAGCGTGCAAACGTTCACCATCAAAGTTAAGTGGTAAATTATGTATATTTGTGTTTACAGAGCAACAGTTACCAAACCGATTAGATCCAGGAACCGTATCCAGGAGAAAGTCGATGCTGAGAGGAGATTCTGCAGCTGTGTGAGAATAATACAAGATTCCTGCCAGACTGACAATTACCAAAGGGTGATAAGTGTACCATAGAGGGTCCTCAGCCTTATGGTCAAAGTGATGGAAAGCTTTGGTCAGAAAGGCCATTTGGGGCGGTGTGCACGGTTGGAGATCTTTCTACATGCTTTGGCCATTTCCTCTTCTGGGTGAGGTTCTAGAGGCCATAATATGGGGATTACAAGCTTGATCAACATCAAGGCAGTGAAGACTGGACTGCCACCAACCCCATGAATAGTGCTAAGTTTTCGGAAGAGTTGGAGCTCTTTCAGGTTCTAAATGTTGCCTGTGTCTCTGTAGAAGAGAATTACATTCTTACATCCGTGATTTTTGATCTGTGATGAGGACACAGATAGTAAATGCAATTTCTAGGAGCACAAAATGAGCATCACATCATTTTTATTAAGTTCCAAATGTATATGAACAGCCAGCACATTTTGCATATTACCAATATGCCCCCCTTGACCTTGGCTTTGGCTTTGTAACATTGTGTGGGACTGGTTGCCAACACTGGCCCAGTATTCCTGGAGGTGTTTCATTGATATAGTGTGGGAAAGATTTATAAATACCTGACAGCAGTTATAAACCTTACCTACTCTTTCTAAAACTAAAAACAAAACATTGATGGTTGGAGTTAGGTCTTAAAATGCCGTTTATAGCCGAAATGGTTGAAGAATTGTGTAGTCCATTGGACCACTTGGAAGATGTAGTAGCCACGAGGACTTTCAGACAAAGCCCTCTTATTTTTTATGAGGCACTCCACGCTTATACTCTGTGATGAAATGTGTATGTGGCTGGCTACCGTTCACGGCTGTTTGTGAAATATTAAAAGTGAAGTCATAGGAGACAGTGTTAACCACAATGAGTGGAATTTTTCAGAAATGGTTTAAACAATATTGAACAGGCTTAGGCTGCAAACACTTGGCTTTCTTTCACAATCCTGGCACATGGCAGCAAGTTGTGCCATGTACTGCGATTTGCCAGCTATTGCATCTGAGTTTCCTAGGTGGCACTTGGAGGACAATGCAAAATTGATATTTTAGCATATCTTAGAAACCCAGAAAACATCCAGAATTAAAGTATAGGTACACATTTAGGTGTATAGATTTGGTTGACATGGCCCTGTGGCATTTTTATTGCTAGAGCAGGTGGAAGCCGCAGAGCCTGAATTTTCCTTCTAATATCTGTTCCAGTCCAAAATAGTATGTTCTCTTTCAAGCCAGCTTGTCAAAAAGATGTGAGTCAGCACATGGCTTGTGTAAATTGACGTCAGGTTAGGGAGAGCACCAGAAACATTTGCAAAGTCCAAAAGTTATATTGTTATTTTAAAAAATTAGATAAGTAAAAAAATCCAACAGCTTTTAGGGGTTTGGAAGGTCCCTCTTCATCAAGGCTAGAAGATAACACAAGAAGTACACAAAGTACATTTCTATATTTTGTAAGTATTTTCATGTAGATGGATCTTTGGGGAATAGACAGTAAAGCCTACAGAACAAGGTAAATTCAAAGAAAGTTTTTTTCAATGTGCATGTGTACACATTTTTATTGCTATCCATGATTTTCTTGGGGAGATTCACACTTACTATATGTCTCATCAACACAGAATATCACTGGGAATCCAAATTTTATAGAGCTGTAACCAAAACAGGGAAATCTTACACTAGTGACAAGTATCAGGGGGATTTCCCTTCACTATAAGGAGAGTTCTTGTTATTTCGTCCTATGGACATGATGTAAAATAAGCCTCCGGCCTCCACTCAAAGTGAAAAACTATTCTCTACCCTATCAAAAAAGTTTTGACTTGACAAAATGCAAACCAGAATTCAGAAATATATCACCATGGGGTTTTAGGCTACACACATCAAATTTTTGTTGCTGGGAATGATCTTTCTTGATAAGTTACAGTGATAGAGGTATAAATGAGCACTGTTCAACAAAGAAGGGAGGATTAGCAAGCTACATCCCCACTGTGCTCTCATTCATAGAAAATCATGACAGTCATTACCAATTAGTTGTTGGCTGATTGATGGACGGCATTAGGGAACAGCTGTACAGCTGACTCAGATTTTTTGCACGAGCATGATCCTGTCTTTAGTGAAAACCATTGGACATGTGCCTTACTCTTGAACCAAAGCTGCACTCTTCCTAATTACTGTAGTACACAAACAAAAGGAGTTCAATGTAGTCTATGTAATCAATGTAGCCATGCTGGTGATTTTCTATAATCTGCTATCATGGCTAAAGATGTTGTTAGTCAATGAACCATTGGGCACAACCATGCATGCACAGCCAGAAGACATTTGCTGGACAAGAGGAATGTGTACAATCTTTGTAACAATCACATCAAGTCAGTATAGAAGTCTGCAGAGCTCTATGAATGATGCATGGCATCATGGGGTTGTGTTTCGTTCTTTGGAGACATTCATTTAGAATAAAGAGACAGGTTCCACTGGCCTGCAGAAAGTTATTTAAATTCTTTTTTTTTTCTATTTTACCTGTTATATTAACATTTTTTTCAATATTGTTGAAGCTTTACCAAAGCCTCTTATGAGTCGTTCAGGTGAACTTTGGTCCAAACTATGAGTAATACTATTGTATGCTTGCTCTGCGTCTCGGCTTGCTTGATGTGTACAGTGCGCCAAAAACCACAAAGAGACCTCCAAAGAATCACTAAGAAATACATGGTCTGTACTTTCCACACTTGTGGGAAAAGTTGAACACATTTAATACATGGAACTTTCTCTTAAGTGAAGCTGCCCTGGCAGGTGGTTGGATGGGTTTCCAGGACCTCCCGCTGAGGCTTTGTACATCGCAGAGGAGTGATGCAAATCATTCCTTAAAGGAAAACTCTGCTGTGAACTATGCATCTGTAATGGATCCTCAGGAGGTGTGGACATGTACTATTAAACACCCGCATGGACCTGTGAGAAGGCTGCAGATGGAAAGTAGAGACAAGAAGCTACAAAACTGGCCCAAAATGGGTAACCTACACCAGAACATAGGGTATCAGTGGTCACATACATCTATCTCATGTATCTATTTAATAATCCTAAAGCTATCCAAGGTATTGTAATGCAATCAGGCTGTATATACAGCAATCAACAGTAATAAATGCTGGACTCTTTTATACTTTTAGCATTGCCAAGTGTTGCAGCAAGGCTTAAAACATCCTGCTAACAGAACAAAGGAGAGGCACCTGTTGACACTTATTATTAATAAGCAGGATTTACATAATTCAAAGCGCTGTACATTAAATAGGGGTTGCACTATAGAACTCAATATATTTGCATTAATGGACCGCAAAAAGAAAAAAAAAAGCCACAATTATGCCCTGACACCCCATGTTACTGTGTATGTACAGATAGTCATTAAAAATAAAAAAAACACAGCTTCTGCTGCAATATAAAGTGTATTCTAGCCTTGAGAATGCTGGATAATTATCCTCCAATGGTTGTAGACGATATTTATTATGGAAATTGTTGCAATTGTTAGTATAGTTTGATGACTCATTTTTCCCTCTTCCATATTTCAAACATGTCTATTTAAATGCCTGTTTACTTGATTTTTTATATATATGTTCATTTAAATATTTGTTTATTTTGTTTTGATATTGTAACCTTGATCTATACATTGTTGATTTTGTTATTTATTAACACACTTTAATAAAAATATTTTAAAATAATATTTTAAAAGTGTATTCTAGAGATTTCCCTGCAGTACTGCCAACAGATGTCCTGATAGCTAGCATGATCCAACCCACTAACTTGAAGCCCTGCTCATTCTGGACTTGCTCCCAGACTCAATACTAAAAAGTGAAAGGCCAATTACTGTGCTCTATCTCCCATTCTGAGCCCTCCAACTACCAGCATGCTTCTTGTTGCCAGCACATGAATATATTAGATCCTTGTGGTGCTTTGCAATTCAGCTCTGCTGTACAGGAGGCTTTACAAGATTAATACAAGTCATGTTCAGGTACTTAGATTATTACAGAGCTGCATTAGTTTATTTTTGCTATGCTTTTCTGGCTATTCCTTCGCCATGTCCTAAAAGGCATCACAATTCCTCCATGTCCTCAAAATCCGCCATCTGCAGCAGAAGTAAAACGTGACTCATCATTGCATCCATGCTGCGTGTCTCGTGCTCAGCTCTTTTATGTGGCTTTGCATCCACCTATAACTGTCATTACCTTCTCCTGTGGAATCTTAGTACAATAATAGATTGTCTGCGTGTTCTGTTCAGGACCATTAACTTTTATTAACATCCCCTGCTTGGTATAAAACATTACATTTATGCATCCTTTGAAATGCCTACCATTCCTGAAAGAACCAATGTCTGAAAGCAGCAAATGGATAATGCTGATATAGGAGAGACGCAGGAATGTGACCTTTACAGCACCAGTGTCTTAGTAATTTTTAGGTTTTCCTAACTTTTTTAAATTGCGTGATTTCTTCCCAAAGTTTACATACACATTCGTTTGCAATTACTGTTTATGAAAGATTTTATTAACCTGTCAAAATTATATAAAAATGTCTTTTAATCTTTCTAAATGTTCTGGAGTTAAATGTAAGCTCCTTGGGTGCAGAGACTGATGTGATTAACCCAATGATGTCTGAGCAGCACTGCCATAATATTATTTCTATTATTAAACAGTATTTATATAGTGCTGACATATCACACACATGTACAAAGTCATGTCACTAACTATCCCCCAAAGGGGCTTACAATCTAATGTCCTTAGAGTCATATGTCCTAAATACAGACTAAGGTCAATTTTGGAGAGGAGCTTTTGGAAAGTGTGAGAAAACCGGAAGAAACCAAGCCAAACACGGGGAGAACATACAAACTCCATGCAGATAGTGTCCTGGCCAAGATTCAAACCTGGAACCGAGCGTTGCAAAGGCCAGAGTGCTAACCTATGGGCCACCGTATAGCCCTAGTATATGTCAGAGTTATATAAATGTATTGTTTAATAGTGTGTGACTGTGGCAGGGACATTAGAGTGTAAGCTCCTCTGTACAGAGACTGATGTGACTGACCCAGTGTTCTCTGTACAGCACTGCACTATACATCAGAAATATAAAAATATGTAATATTTATAACTATAGTATTATGTGACTTGGGGAGGGCACTAGAGTGTAAGCTCTTCTGGGGCAATTGATGAATTGTCTGTACAAATGCACTAGGGAGGAGGTTGAGAAAGTGATCTTTAACGGGCAGTGGTGGAGTATGCAGTGACAGAGATGCTGGGAATAAAACGGGGGGCGCAATACTAGGGCCTGATTACAGTGCTTGTAGTGCTACATGGCAAAACAAGCAAGAAGCATATCCAGATGGTTTCCATAGCAGGTACAGAGATCGGTGTGACTGCTTTTCTGTGTTCATCATTCTACACTGTATGGTTGAAAGTATGTGGACATGTAACCAGCACAACTATATGGCCAAAATTATGTGGACACCCCTTTATATTAAACTTAGGTGTTTCCAGTGCGGGTTATGGCTAATGTTATAGCAGATGAAGACATTTTAGACCAGGGGTGCCCAGCGCGTAGATCGCGACCTACCAGGGAATCGCAAAGACAACTCGAGTAGATTGCAGAGCCTTGCCTTTCAAAATAATAACTCCTGTGCGCGCTAGAGTTTAAGTCCAAATACCGTTCCACCATGACTGATGATCATTTGCAAGTCTGTTTAAGGCTGGCTACCAGCAATTACTGTCTGGACTATGCAACCTTGGCTGATTTCATTAGGTTTAAGATGTGATCGGAGTAAGGTAATGGCCAAAAATATACAGAATTGTATTGTGCCATACATGTTCATGCTGTTATGCAAGGTAAACAAAGTATATTTTAAAATATACTCAGTATACATATATATAAATAAATATATGTTTAGCATTTTTATTGTTGGTAAATCATTTTGACTTGGTCATTTTAAAAGTAGCTCGCAAGCCAAAAAAGTGTAGGCACCCCTGTTTTAGACCATGGCGTTCTTCAAATCTTGTGGTAATCCTTCAGGAAAAGCCCCCTTATGTTCCATCATGACTCTTCCCATCCATACAAAGCTAGACATGGTTTGATGAATTTAGAGGAATGTGGCGGCCCTGCACAAATTCCTGACCTCAGCACCAATGAAAACCTGACCTCAGCACTAATGAAAAAACTAGTGACAAATTTGCCAGTTAACAAGACCCAAGAACATTCTGTACAACACCTTCACAAAACTTTGCAAAAGATTCAACAGAGTCTAGCAAATGCAGAGCAGTAGGCTCCTGTGCACCATGTTCTGGAAGAGGCTCTTACAAAACTCTACCAGGTTATTGGTGAATCACTGAAGCAGAGGGTGGTAAAGTGTTTAGATAGAAGCAGAAGTCGTTTTTGAATTTAATGTCTGGTTGTCCCTGAGCTGAAAAAGCCAGATATCCAACAGCGCTAAAATATTAGGAGTCCAAAACAGAAGGGTGTGAAGGGTCAAACTATACATATTTAAAACTACATTTTGGTATTTACTTAAATACCATTTGCTACAGTACAATAGCTCTGACCCTTTGGATCGGTAGTGCAGCTTTAGCAAGTCACGTCAAGCATTTCTGGCCGCTGGAGAGAATTCCTTGGCTCTTTCTCTGGCACCATCTTCCTACTTATGTCCCAATAAATTACTGTTTGTTCGTTGAAGCTCCAGAAATATTTTTGTTTGTTCCGTTTGGTCCAGCAAGATGGTTGGCTGGCCAGGACCCTAATTTTTGAATCAGCAGCTGCCTCTTAAATCTCGTCTGTAAGAACATTCGAGGGGGGTAAATACTTTTGCATTTCCGGGGTTTTATTTTTAGAGCCTGCTGAATAACTGCACAAGTTACTGTCTGGCCATTGTGTGTCAGGACTGAATAGTTTTGGTCGGAGAACCCAAATGCCCTTTGTAAGTACCTGACACTTAAACCCCTTTAAGGAAAAAAATTAAAATAAGCTAAAAATAGGCCACGATCTTAACCCAACATAAGTCATAAAAGTTAGTTTGGGATTGCACCACAATATTTTTTAGGATACAACCCATAAAAAATTGTTTTTACTTTTTTTTGTATCTCAGAGCTGAGGAACTAAAGCAACCTCTTTTAGGGAGGTGCTAAAAAATCATAAGTTATTTATTGCTGAAAGAAACAACTGATCACTTAAAGGTGAACATTGGAGAACAAAAATATATTTAAAATCTTTTCCCAAATAGCCATAAAGCAGACGAATTCAGCAGCAGTGACATCATGCAGGGAAAAGAATAATGGGAGAGAACCTGCAGGTGCAAAAGTCCACAGAAGGAGGGTAAAAAGACCAATCACCCTGCACAAGAAGGGAGAGAAACACCGACCAACCGGTGTTTGTTACAGGAAACTCCTGCACACAAGAAACATTTTACCCTGCCTTATCTATTCAGACAATTTTTATGTATCCTGGAGTTTATCTTTAATGGCATAAGGTACACATGTAGTATGTGATCATGATTTATCTATTGCATTAAGTTATGGCTACACTATCATGAGCCATGAGTTCTATCTAACTGGTCACCTGACCAAACAATAGGAGAGCTGCAGCTCTGTTTACTGCTCAGTTATTTTTTTCAGGTTGATTTACTTATCATATTATATAGTGCTAACATCTTTAGCAGCACTTTACAGAGTATGCCATAAGTCATGTGATTAATGGCTCTTCAAAGGAGATTACAATCCAAGGTCATAGTCCAATACCTTAGGTCATGTTTTTAATCTGTAAGAGGAAACAAATATTCACTATTATATGGGAAGAACACACAAAATCCAGTCATTTTCTGTCCTAGCCATGATTCAATCTAGGAGCAATAGTGTCAACCACTTAGCCACCATGCTGCACACCCATAGATATACATGGGGGGGTCCAGATCGTGAAGGGCTGCAGTTATGGTTGTCCTTCTGGAACTTATTACCATCTGGATTCATCAGTCAGAGTGACCATCAGGTTCATCAAGACCCTTCTAACTCGATTGCTCAGTTCGGTCAGGCGACTGGCTCTCAGAGGAGTCCTGCTTGTGCCACTTCAGAATAATGGAGGCCACTGAGCTCTTGGTAACCTTCAGTGCAGCAGAAATGTTTTTTTAGCAATGTTAGTGTGAGCAATGATTTTGTAGCCTTCCCCAGATCTGTGCTTTGTAACAATCCTGCCTCTGAGCTTTGCAGGCCGTTCCTTTTGAATTCATGGTTTGGTTATTGCTCTGATATTCACTAGCAGCTATGAGGCATTCTATAGAGAGGTGGCACCTTAACAAATCACATCCAATCACTTTATTACAAGTGGTCTCCAATCAAGGTGCAGAAACATCTTAGCAGCCATCAAGGGAAATGGGAGGCACCGGAGCTAAATTGCAAGTGTTCTTGCAAAAGCTCTGAACACTTATGTAAATGCCCTGCTTGTTGGTTCAGTTTTTTCTTTTTATAAAATTACTAAATTGTCTAAAATTCTGTTTTCACTTTATCAAAAAAAGTGAGAGAGATCTGAATACTTTCTGAAGCCACTGTAAGTGATACAAGGGTTTCCAAAAAACTGTTTATCATGGAAGGGATCAGGGTGATCAACAGCAATTCCCGCACAGACCACCAGATATTTTCAACGACAGAGAACGTGCGTTTTATTGTTGTCCTTAAAATCTGTATTGACATTAGAATTTGTACAGTTTATCCACCTGCCCTGTAAAAGCTTGACAACAAAATTCCAAAAATTCCCAGAGCCTATTATAAACCTTAAGAGAGCAACCAAGGGGACAACAGAGTGGAAAGAAAAGCTGGATCCAGGGATTTATACACATATTTCCCCTAATTTGTGATAATATACAAGACAGTAAATCGGGGAAGGAATTTTAAATGCGGGGGTCCTCACTGACACTTGTGAGATGTTTATCTGAGTTGGGTTATTTGTTCAGATTTTGTCATAAATCTGGAATTAAACAATATTCGGTGTGCTAAACTGCTGAGTAAAGACTGAACACAAGCATAAAAAGTGGGACATCTGGCCTCTGACTGCGGAATGTAGACCCTTATCCCGGGAGAAACAGTCCTAAAAGCTCTATTTCCAGTATGCCATTCACAATAAGGGAATGTACAAAGCCACGTCTTAATGGAACAGATCAATGAATGGAAGAATGTATTCATTTATCACACTTATATTGACAAATACCTCCCATGGTGCTGGTCTTACTCGTTGGTCCGTATGATGATATTGTAGGTCGACTTGAATTACCTCTTCTATTTAGTTTACGATTGTTTTAGAATATACGTGATCTGAGTTGAAATCTCATATAACCTTCAATGTGTTGATGAAATTTCAAAAGTTGATTTTATTCTTTTTAAATCTTCATCTTTCATGAAACAAATGAAATAAAGTCACTATAAGCCATTATGATCCAAAACAAATGTGACCTCCACAAAAAACTCCTAGAGGGAACATACAGTTACAGGCACGACTGGCACCTCCATCTACCTGTAGCTGTTCATGTAATGTGCACACTTGTAGGTTCTTGCAGTGGCTGGCTACCATGTTTTCCAAATTTCAACAGCCAATATGGATCTTTCCACTTCTCTTTGGAACAAAGAGATATGAAGAATGATATGAAGATGTGGCAAATAGTCTTTTAATGCACCCTTCTGTCCTGCAACACAACCGATAAAAGGAAGAGGCCCAAGAGAAGCAATATAAGTACATTTAATGACTTATGTCTAAGGTTTCTACATGCCCTTTGCTACTGCTCTGGTGCTCCCAATGGCACTCACCTGCTGATGCTGCTATGAAGGTGCTTTTTTGACTGTCTCTGACCTTTGCCCTGTTACCTTGTCACCTGCTCCCATGCTAAAGGCTGCAAGCATCCACACATTAGGCAGGCATGGTTTATTATTGTTACTATCAGGAAGCTGGTCCAAAGCAATGATATATCATCACTGAAGCAAGCAAGAAGTTTCTAAAATTAATATAGCTCTGCAAAAAGTTACTTTTTGACTGCAAAGTATAAGATCATAGAGAGTGCTGGACCTTTTCAGAAAGACCATTGCTTCCACACACAGACATGGGTCCTTCTCTGTCGCATACTGGCTGGGGGCAGCTTTTCTATTAAGGCTGTGGCTGCTTTCCGAAGAACTTTCCTTGCATAGATATGGTCTGCTACCTAAAGCATCAGGAAACCCACTCTGAGAAATGCCATGAGGCTATGACTGGAGTGCCTGTGAACAGGTTGATGCTGCAAAAAGGCAACCAGCAGCAACGAGTTACAGGAAACAACGCTATTTAAGTTAAACAGTATTTTAATAGAACCCAGCAACTGATAAATGACATGCAGTGCTTTAGCAAAGTAAATATCATCCATTTAGGGTTTACATTTATCAAGTGTCCCTATTAGCAAATTGTTTCCATCTGCCTAATAGAGACTTTTCTGCTTGGAGTGATAACATTGGCAGCATTCTCTTTGTCCTCCCGGGGGTGACACTTAACGGGAAGTCAACTGGAAAGACTCAGAGGGCAGACGCGTGTGCGTCTCAGCCAGCTGCCTCAATCCCAGACTCATCCTTAGCGCAAAGTGTAGCGTCCTGTGGGTATGGAGCGTCCTGCAGCATTCCCAGCACATGACCTTCACTATGACCTCATACCTCAGATATGGCAGTCATGCAGTTTTCTCATTACCGTCTGTTATTGTAAACTTGTTTTAGTAAACACATTGCTCATGCTGCCTAATTATGGCTCAATAAAAGGCAATTTATAGATTTTTCAGTCAGCGCTCACATTCAGCTATTATTGCAACATTACCCTGAATGTTAACGAGTTTTTCACAAATTCTTTTTTTTACACTGCTTGGCTGTACCATATTTTCATTGTTTTATATCATATAGTCCTATATAATCATATAGGATTTTGTAGTGTCTCCCCCTGGTGGGCATTTATATATTAGTCATAAGGTCATTAGATAAGCCATATAGAGATGTCTGCAAGGCTACCGCATACATATTCTTCTATACCTGAAAGTTTTATCTTAATTTATCAATTATGCCGACTGTACTTCCTGATGTACTGGAAGGAGAATTTCCAGATTTGTATCAAAACTGGAACAGCAAGAGTAAAAACGCATACCAAACTGGCCTTGCACCTTGCACCTTTCCAAATATGTTATTATGAATTGCCACTACCAGCAGATCGACCTTCCCACTCAGGATACAGGAATGAGTGAATTAAATTCAAGTGTCAATATCTGCAGAACAAAAGCAGGAAAGGTACCAAATAAAATGTAATCAAACTCTTGAAATGTATAGAATTTTCTTCGAGAAATTGTTCTACAATGCGAAAAAGGTTTATAACATGCAATGCAACACATGTGCCAGGTTAATGCCATGGGAGCCATGAACAATGTTAAAGCACGTAATGTGTTGTAGTAACGTATGTGTTCCCGCTGCTCAATGCACTGGAAGGTGTGAACAAGTCTTGAAGCAGAACATGAGTGCAAAAGAAAAGTAGAATTAAACTACAGCTCCTTGAAATATAAAGCAATAAAATAGCTTTTGTTGGAATATTTAACTTCAAAGCAGAGATTTCCCCCAAAGCCACGTCCTCTGGCCAGCCTGTGATTGGTCAGTGAAAAAGGAAGCTGCTTTATTCCTATCAGAATGCCTGAATAAAATTATTGACCCATTGAGCTGCTTCTCCATCTGCACCCCTGTGCAGGGACTCCATGAGGCCAATACCTAGCCAAATTTAGGTACACTTCTTCCTTTTATAAAATACATTTAAGCATAAAGATAAAGCATAGAACTATTTAATTTTAATGTACAGTATTACAAGATACAGAATTGAATAAAGGAAAGAAGTCAAAAGTCACAGAAGTCAAACACATTGTCCTGTTGATCTTAAAATGTAGTTTATTTATTTTTCATGGGTGATTATGTTTTGTGGAGAACTACAAATCATAATAGCCTGTGACAACAATTCATGCTCCGTTCAGAATATCTTCATTTGTAGCCACCTCATTGTGGAGCTGGGACTACCAGTGTAACACCCATATTCATGTACACAATTAAGGAATCATGGAATGTGGAGGTATCTAATAGAAAGGAAACTGACTTTAGCTGCTCTCTTGTTTTCAGCTAAAAATATTGAATACTACAGGTAACCTCGTAATAAACCAACACTTTATCAAAGTAAAAAAAAACAAAACTGTTAAACTACGTACACACATCAGATGATTCTTGTCCGATAATTGATGACAATCAGGCTGATATTGGACGGGAATCTGGTGTGTACAGCATTCCGTCTGTTGTTCATAGATCTGTCCTGGCAGATCCACAAATGACAAAAAGGAGAGAGTGCAGTGGGGTCATTCTCCCCTCTTTATACAGCAGAATGGCGCTGTATGTACAGAGCTGTAAGTATGGTTCAATCTTTTGGAAAGTATTGTTAAAGATCTTTTCCATACACAATTATTGCGTGTGTGTACGCAGCCTTATTCATATATGGTCGTGTGATTGCTGCGCTTTATTCCTTTTTTGTGAGGACAGTGACTTTCCATCTCCTTTAATTTGTGTATTTTAAATCTCAAACTGCATCATTTCAGTAACTGATAGCTGTGCAATGGCTCCACAACAGACACAAGCCGTGCAATCCTAGAGAGCAGAAAGCAGGAAAATGTGGTCACCTGGTTTCCAAACTACAAAGATTACTGGTCTAATTACAAAACAAGCCTAAGACCCATTAAAAAACAAACTGAACACAGTTAACATGACAGTGATTGATTTTGCGGACAGAAGAAGGCAAATCTGAGATCGAGTGAAAAGCACTGATGAAGTAATTGGTCATACTGGTGGAATTACGCTGCATTTATGGTGACGTTTTCACTTAGAAACATATGAAGAGGTTTGATTACACTTTAATATCCCTCTGAATGATTCTCGGGAGAACCAATTATCATGTAAAACATACATACCACACAGACCTCCCTCTGATATGTTTATGAATCCAGAACGGGCCTGCAGAGTGTCAGAGTAACAATTACTCACTGCTGGAGGTTAGGAGGTCCAAGTAATCGTGATAATGTAACAGTATACAATGTAAAGCTGCGTACACACTTCCAATTTTTATCGTTCAAAATGAACGACGAACGATCGATTGGGCAAAAATCGTTCATAAAAAGAGTAACCAACGACGCCGACGAACGAGGAAAGTCGTTGGAAATGAACGACCGGACCGGCGGATCGGATGACGATCGTTGACCATCGTTCGTGTGTACGATCGTTCATTGATCGTCCATGGTCTGAGCATGCGTGATGAACGAACGTTCGCTCACTTCCTGTGGTGCACGTAACTTCCTGTATCGTTCAAACGATCGCATCTATTGTGTGTACAATATCTACAAACGATCGTGTCGTTATCTGTATGTACAGGATCGGTGCTATACGATCGTTCGCAGATATCGTGCAGGATCAATCGTCGTTCGTTTACCAACGATAATAATTGGAAGTGTGTACGTAGCTTAAGAGTTTTTAGTGTGATCCCATATCACTCCAGGACCACCCCTGACCAATCAATGCAGTGTAATATCTGCATGGCAGATCTCATTTAAGTGCATCCTGTTGGCTGACAGGAACAGAGAGGAGGTGGCTCAAGCAGGTGTCCTAGTATAATGTAAAATATTGTTGAAAGACTGTTTCAAAAGTCCTTTCTTATCCTGGAGTTTTATATTAAAGCAGAACTAAACCCAAAAAAAAAAAAAAAAAACACACCTTTAATTCCGCGGATCCGTCTATCTGTCAGGAGGTTTCTTCTTTTAGGGTCCCACGTCATCCCGGTATCGGTGTTCAGCCGGGTCGCACATATATCTTCTTCTTCTGGGTTCTCCTTCCTGCGTCACCAAATCGTGCAGTGGGTAGGCGCAAGATCTGGTGATGTAGATAGGAAAAAAAAGATTGCAAATCACACGCATGCAGTAGTTTTCTTCCATTAAGAAAGGGCTCCTTCTACACATGGCCAAGATTAGGGGATGTGCAGAAGGAGCAGCCAAGAGCCTATCGAGATGCATGACGTAGGTATCCCCAGAGACTTTGCACTCCCATTCTGTCTTGATTGTCGTGGCATCCTTCGTAACATGAAAAAAAAAAAATACAATTTTTTCTTATGGTAACTTTTTATTTATGTAAAAATACAATTTTGAGTTTAGGTCCACTTTAATGTCATCAGTATAGCCTTTGCACACATAGCTCCATTGAGAAACTCATGCTCCTCTCTACAGTTCTATGGAATATGTAATATGCGTTAACAATGTACATTATATTTAAATATAATAGTTTTGTTTCATAACAAATCCCCAAACGCCAACGCTGACATACGTAATTGGGTGCACGTGTACGCTAGTCATTGCATCGCTGCTAATGATGATCACAATTACAGCTATGGTAAGCGACTGTCAGAGCAGATATCATTTTCTAGATTTTGTTGGGTTTCCCATGATCAATGAATATTAAGCCAATCAGTCTAATCGGTGCAATAATTCAGGGTATCATTTACTTGTTAGAATATATTATCCTTCCACCTCATCACAGGGGTCTGCTACAGGTCTGTGGGTATATACTGTATGTATCATATATATATATATTCGCCAACTACTCGAAAAGTAATATTATATATATATATATATATATATATATATATATATATATAAATAATATATGCTTTTTCTTGTCCGTTAAATATAAAAGTGAGTGCATTTTGCTATACAGTTGCATTGCTTCCAGTTCTCTGTGGATTTGAAAACGTCTCCATCCTATGTTATAGAGACTAGTGGGGCAGTTCTGTAGTCCTATCCTAAGGTGACAGAGCTGCTCCTCCATAGACATTGTTTAATGAGGGAGTGTTGGCACCCTAGGACAGGAAGTGTGTTACTGGCAGGTAAAGATTACTAGAAAAGAACACCAATGAAGCCACTGTATCCAAGCACTGGTAAACTGCAATATATTACATTATTGTTTGCCAGTTTAGAAGAGAATATCTATATAAAACCATTTTTCTGACATAAGGTTAATGATTGATTTAATTAGATCATTTATTATAACTTGTAAATAAATGAAGCACTTCCTGTGTGAAACAAACCTTTAATGTCTCTGCACTTGCCCCTCTGGCCTGTGTCTGTACAAGGAGCCAGAGAAGAAAACCCTAGATTTCTTCTGTCATTTGCTTTTTACCAAATATATTGAGTTTTGCACCAATGGTAAAATAAACACACACAACAACATTATTTAACCGAAACCTTCACTTTTATCATTAAAAAAGCCATTCTTCAGCTCTAATGCTGTGTCTAGGATGAGATGATGGGCCTGATTTAATAAAGGATGTAGATGATACACTTTCATTAGTGAAGCTTGGTGATCCAGCAAACCTGGAATGGTTTTCTCAAAAGTGGTTTGCTATTTGCTAGAAAATGTTTTGAATTCTGGACCAAATCTATTCCAGATTTGCTGAATACCCCAACTTCACTGCTCAAAGTGTATCCTCTCCAGCCTTGGAGAGCTTTAATAAATTATATCCGATGTATCCAGTTGCCTAGGCAGGAAGAAGAATTTTCTCAAACTCCTCTCCCCCAGTGATCATGCTACAACATTGTAGTCTTTATCATCTGACCTAAAGACCTTTGTATGTTCACAGACTGTCCAAACTTTAAACATCTGCATGGATAAGCTCCTGATATGTCACAATATTTGGTAATGGTAGAATGTTACTAAATAGTTATTTTATCATTGACCTCCAGTGCAGTGATTTGGGCTCTGCTCCCTCTGTGATCACACTGCAACCACTGCAGCAAGTTGTGTCAAGATGGCATCCCAGCCTAGAAAGTATAGTGACCCTTCATGATGTCAGAACAAAGGTATCACCAACTTTATGAAAAGAAAATGGAAGGTCAGTGAGTTCTGTGATCTCCAAAAGAGGAAATAATATGAAAAATATATCTGAAGCTATGTTAATATGTGGCAAATGACATCTTCCATACGAAGGGGGTCCACTGACCAACGTTTGAGGTCGATAACATGTTCCTTCACGGATTCTCTTTCAGTTTTGCCTTTTTTATCAGCCACTGAGAAAATTGGTAACGTTTTGCAATGCTCACAGCAGGGAAGGGTATAAAAATAAAAACGTTGGTGTCATGAGATATATTTAGTTGTTGACAATAAATAGAACGTTTAAAAATAATACCTGGCTTCCATTTCAGACTGTTGCAATAGTTCGTTACCAAAGCAACATTTATTCATTGTTTAGGAATGGGGCTGAACAGAGCAATGTTCCAAGTAATCCAATACACTGGAGATTCTTCCTAGAGAGATTGGGGCTGTCTGATAGTAGAAGAGACTTCTGGGTAAATGAAGACCTTGCATGGAAGGCATGTTGTGCATTTCCCCAAAACATCGGCTTCCTATATGTGCCCAGATGGAAGTGACAGATTTCTTTCTGGTTGATGTTTTATTAAACAAGAAAAATTTTAACAACTTTTACAACTTTTCAGCTACTGGTTGGATGAATAGCTGATGCTTCAAACTGAACCCATGAACATGATAATATTGTTTATATATTATTTGCATTGTTGGATATTGTATTTATAGTGGTGACATAATACAAAGAGCTTTAAGCCTAGATTACATCTTTGTGACCACAATAGAGTTGAACAGTAGCAAGGAAGCCCAGGTCAGTTGCATGTCTGGAAACAAAGTCAACCGATGTACCATGCATTGCTGTGAGGCTCACATAAGTTCTAATGGGGTACTACATAGTCCCCAGGCCAGCAACATAAACTGGCATAGCTATAAGTATGCCACCAATTATATCCATTAAAATTTTAAAAAAAATACGTACTGACTATACCTTAGAGATATAATGTAAAACAATAAGTGATGAATCAGGTGGACCAAGAAAATTGGCAGGATATGTATATGTCAGATGCTCCAACTCTTAGGGCTGCCATCCTCTTCCATCTATCACTGCTTAGTGATTCACTCACTGACCTGGAGCATTTATATGTATTTTATATGTCAGGAAACTGTGTGTGCATGCTTGCACAAGGGTCAGCGACCTGTAGTCTACATGACATGCTCAGAAAAAAGGGAGGCTGTAAATGTTTTCCCCTTCTGGAATCAGTTGGGTTACCTTAAACAGGAAATGAAGTCTGGAAACTGTGCCTAAAATGAAGACAGGGGTAAAGGACCAGTAAATAGAAATACCTGTGGTCTATCTACAGCTAATCTTTTTCCCCATTACGGACTTACCATGCCTTGTTCTGTACCACGTATAGAAAGGGCCCTCTAAGCAGGGGCAGGGCATTGCTAGCTCAAATCAGAATCTCCAGCAAAGAAGACAATAATTAGCAGAATATTGACTAAACCAAATTTTGCTCCAAATCTCCTAAAGTGGAAATAAATTCCACAATCTGGAAGGGTGTTATTCCTAAAAGGGACAGGTACTATCATTTGTGGAATAAAACCCCTCTACCTGCCTGATTATAGGGTATCTGTAAAAAAGCTCAGCCGTGCATGCGCAGCCCCAGCTTTGGTTGCCAGGAAACCAGGCAGTGCTGACTTCCCCTGCCCATGTAGGTAAAGAATTTACTCCTGCGCACCCCCATCCAAGCCTGGCCAATCAAAATGGTTGAAGATAGTTTTAAGGAACAGAGGAAAGATGATGGTGACACCCTGCAAAAAAAACAGGGACAAGTGAGTATTGTAGGTGTAGGTTTAGGTTCGTTTTAGTAGAAGTCAGGAGCAGCAGTGTCTTAGACCTCACTTTGCCGATATACAGCTATGAGAATGCTGCTGATATTGATAATTTTCAAAAGAATTTCCATACAAAAGGTATTTATTGTTTTTTGCATTCAAGTCTATATTACCATTGATCTGCAGACCCAAGCATCACTGCGTTCTTTTCTTGAGAGCGCTGCCATAGGAAGGCACCAGGGGAAAATTCTGGTAAGTTTTGATAAAATTTTACATCTCGCCAAGCTCCCTTTAGTGAAAGTCAAAAACATTTAGGACACCTTCACAGCTGATTGCACACAATTTTCTACTTGATTTATTCTACTTTTCATACTATCCATTCCTCCAAATTCTCCTTAACTGTTTTTTTTATACGGAAAATAGTAAACAAATTGTTCATTTGTGGAAGTATGTTCTGAATTTGGTCTCTGGGTCACCAAGGGATGACTTGGAGATGAGGAAGAAAAATGCTGGCAAGGTGGTGGGCCAGCTGTTAAGGGGGGCCCCCCCACCTAGTCACGATATCCTTTATTCCAAATATAATCCAGTTTTGCTAAAATTCTGCTTAGTAACACATGGTCGAGCTGGTTTCGCCCGGTTTGGGCCAGCGACAGCTGTCTCAGGATCGGTTCTCGTGTTGTTCTGAGGACCACAGGGAAAAAAAATGTTTGTCGGCAACTCCCATCCTTTATTTAGATCCGATAACCATAATGTATTTGTCCCACATGATTTATTAGAATAATCTGAATTTCTGAAAAGGCACTCTGAAGATTTGAGAAATACGATCTGTTCCAGGCTGGGTTTATTTT
This sequence comes from Pyxicephalus adspersus, assembly GCF_032062135.1. Classification (NCBI taxonomy): domain Eukaryota; kingdom Metazoa; phylum Chordata; class Amphibia; order Anura; family Pyxicephalidae; genus Pyxicephalus; species Pyxicephalus adspersus. Next base: position 61,239,681 of record NC_092866.1, on the reverse strand, counting down.
CAGATGATGGAAAAATATTAACTGATCTTGTTTTTAAAGAAGAATTTTTTAAAAAATGATGATCAATTAACAACCACCCACCCCTAAATAACAGCCCTTGAAAATAATTTTCTTCACCAATACATGACCCAGAAAAAGGTCCAAAGTATGAAAACCCATATGAATGCAATAAAATATTAGGACATAGGTAAATGAAAAGCTATCCTGTTAACAATATAATAGAAAAATAAAGAGAGAAAGATAGGGTATTGGCAATATAGAATGTATTGAAGGTTTACATGCAATCGCTTATAAATAGCATTAATACAACATAATAAATATACTGACAAGGTAGGTCATATATATATGCTCAAGCACCATTCCACTGACTGTGTTAGACTAATAAGCTATACAAAGAAATCCATAACATATTTTTGATAAGAATAGGAATGATTCATAATGAAGGAATGCTATATGCCTCTTTTTGCAATGCATTTCGCCTAGTGGCTTTTAGCGTATTGTAGCATTCTTTTAATATTTTTTGTTCTTTTTCTTACCAAAAAGATGTGAAAAGGAATTTCTATGTATAGCCTAACTGAGTTTAGTTGTTTCAGTAGCAGTGTACTCTTAACACTACAGCTTATAAGGACATTTAGACAACTGAGGTCTCCCAACTTCGACGTCATAGCTTGGTGGAGGCCTTTTCTTCTCCAAAATAAATGGAGATGATCAGCTATGAGGAGAGATTAGCTGAACTCAAACTATTCTCCTTTGAGAGGGGACATTTAAGGGAGGATACGATCAACCAGTATAAATATATAAATGGTCCATATAGAGAACTCGTTTTCTCAATATTTACTTTAAGGTCATTAGAAAGGACTGGGGGAGCTCTTTGTGTCTGGAGGAAAATAAATTTAACCTCTGTATAAGGAAGGGATTTTTCACTGTAAAGTCTGTGAAAATGTGGAATCGGTTCCCTCAAGAAGTAGTTTTAGCAAGTTCTAAGAAAGAGAAAAGGCTGGATGATTTCTAGAAGCACAAAATATAACTTGGGATTTAAGCTTTAAAGTAAAGACAACAGAGACTGTTTATTCAAAGTGCATCCAATTGCATCAGGATCAGGAAGGATGTTTTCCCTTTTGGCGCCAAGTAAACCAAGCTTTATAAAGTTTTTTTGCCTTCCTCTGGATCAACTATGTCCATGGGGTTTTATATCTGGGATATGTTTATTTCCTTATTGGTTGAACTTGATGGACTTGATGGACTAAAAATTTGGGGTGACTAGTCTGGTGTTAAACCGGATCAGACTTTAACCGTACTGAATATCTTTGGGATGGTCTGGAATGTTGATCTCTTCTCACATCGGTACTTAACTACAAATTCTTGTGACTTAAAGGGCACAAACGTCCAAAAACACACTCTAGAATCATGTAGAAAGCACTCTCAAAAAGACCAAAGGCCAACTTTACATTATTGCCAATGATTTTGGAATGAGCAACACACGCACAGGCGTGATGGTCAGGGGTCTACAAACTTTTGTTAATATAGTGTTCATATAATTAAATTAGGTGTGTAGTGTTCAGGCTGAAAACTTTTAAAGACAATTGGATGAACCATTGAGGTGTGTTCCCACATTGGCACTGAAGCAAAGAAGCCATGTGATACTATCCATAACCCTAAAAACCTCCACCATTTTATTATAAATTTGTATTTATATAGTGCCAACATATTAAGCTGAGCTCTGTGTGGTCATGTCACTAACTGTTCCCCAGGGGGGCCTACAATCTAATGTCCCAGCCATAGTCATTTGTCATTAGCACAGTCAAAGTCAAATAACCTAACTGCATGTTTTTGAGATGTGGGAGGAAACAAGGAATATACAAACCCCTTGCAGATAGTGTTCTGGCCAAGAATTGAATCTGGGACCTAGCGCTGCAAAGATGGTAGCCACTGAGACAATCGTACTGCCCATGTTGCACAGTTTTGAAGTGTAGACTTAAAGACTGAAAGATATGAAACAAAAGCAGAAATGGTGCTCATGTAAAGGGTTTCATAAAACCAGCTGTATTTTAAAATTATTCCTGGCAAGCTGTTCTTGACAACCATAACATAAAAATAACTAATTCATTTTCCACTGTTTTTCTAGCTCCTTATATTCATTGAAAAACTGGTGGAATAATTACAGATAATTTCTCCTCCAAACTCTGCTACCATCCCCAAAAGCCTGATATTTTCACAAGTTTTGCCATTTATTATTTCAGCTTCATAAAAGTCTTTTCTTTCCCCCCATCCTGAACAGGGAACATAAATTACTTTACTCCCTCCTTTCTTCCCCCCCTTCTGTGCCGAGGTCAATGTCATTGTGAGATTGGTTTGTTTGAAAACATGGACGATGAGGAATTTTGAAATTATTAATGGTCCTGTTTTGGCCATATATTATCCAGATATCAAACTGAACTATGGAGCATTGTTGATAAAGGGTTCCCGAGTGTGATCTGTGCAGAGCTTGGTGTCTATATCATTAATTTGTTAAGTAGCTTATCTTAATGTCTTTAGCTGTTATCAACCAGAAGAGACAGAGAGTCTGCTGGGACAATTGGGGAGCCCAATTAAATTGGACCACAGCTCCTGTTTCACTCAGCAAGTTTTGAATATTTTTTATATCCACTGGATAATTTAGAGAGGTTGGGCTGGAAATGGACAACTCTGCAGATAAACCAAAGCTCCATCAATCTTCTTGGTAGGTGGCAGGCGCTGGATTCTGTCTAAGTTAATATTTCTGGGGGCAATTTATCATATTTATCAGGACATATCAGTGTTCTATTTAAAAAAAATGGGAGTTTTTGAAGAAAATACTATTGCATAATACATTACCTGGGTAACTAGAAGCTGCAAACAAAGAAGCCCTCAAATGCCCCTCAAATGAAGGGACAGTCTCTCTTTTCAATACAAACCCCTTTACTCTTCTTTACATGTCTGTTTTTTCACATTTTATTGGCATGATATAGAGACCTCAGGGCCGGCCCAACGAAGGTCAAGTTAGGCTTCCGCCTTTGGTTAAAATTGTCAAAAATGGGGGGCGACGCTTTCTTTTTAAAGAGCTGGAACTCTATTAAAGTCTTAGGCATTTGCCCCATAAGTTTGAAGTGGGTTAAGTGCTTGTTGTTAGAGGTATAGAAGGTGGTCACCAAGCTGATGAACTGCATGCCAGCTGTCACTTGTAAGTCAGGGTTTAATTTTGGCTTTGACCACTGTACAGGACTAGGATGGGTCCTGGACAGAAGATATGTCTCTCGTTCATGTACAGCATGTCAAACTTACCTCCTCGTTAAAGCACAGGCGCCTGCCCCCTGCGCATGCAGGCAGTCCTGATCCCAGGTATGCCTGTTCTTCCAAGTTTTATCAACATTGCCCTTCCTGCTGGTCAATTAGGAAATAGCCTCATCACCCGTGGCTATTTAGCTGGCTCACACAACACTCAACGTTCGTTCCAACATGTCTCCACTATTGCCAAACCCACTAGCACTGCATAGCATTTACTATATACTTGTTAATTGAGGGCTATCCCAGTCCTGCTCCTATGTGAACCCCTTGTCACCTAGTCTGTTGTTTCCTTGTCTGTTCCCTTGTGCTGTTCAAGTGTTCCCCTGTGTCTTTGGTGTGTCATTGTCCTGCCCACACTGGTTTGCCCAAGGACTACAACCTGGCAACAGCCTGCACCACAACATCTTCACCTCTAGAGGCTCTGGTAAAAAACCAAGCTGTTGCTTAGATTCCTGCACCTTGGCCTTTCCTAGGGCTCACACCATCAATAAGTTACATATAATTCCTCCTACCGGTTCCTTCTCTCCAAGCATGACACAGCACCCTGCTCGGGTTGCTTTTGTGTACGTTTTTTGCAGAGCTCTGTACACTGGAATGGGAAGGAATGTACTGGATGGGCCTTCCTATTCCACCCAGGTACACCTCTGGGTTTTAAAATGCTTATGCTCTACATAATGGAGACATATATCTCCCAACCAGAACCCACCCCAGCAGTTCTGTACACCACCAATCCCAGCAAGGTTTCCCTCCTGTGTGATCACTGGAACAGAAAGGGAAATTAATATTTTAAACCATGGACACAAACAGTAAAAAAAAAAAAAAAAAAAAAACTTGCACAGATGACAATTAACAATTACAGTCGGATATACTTAAGGGTTTTGCAACCTACATACACATACCACAGCTGTTTTTATTTACATCTTCCAGTTGGCCTTTTCTAATACAAAATGTTTTATTGCTTTGTTAGGACAAAAATAGCAAGAGACAATGAGTGCCTAAAGGAAAGGTACATTGAATCCCCCATACAAAACATTCCTGTAGAATAAACAACACATACAAAGTCATCCTTCAGTTAGAAAAATTATCGTTATGTTTAACGACAAAAAAAATATTCCGCCAGTAAGTATTCCATGTGTTAGGAAAATATAACTCATCCAAAAGGAGAAGTACCTAAAAGGTAGGTATTAAAATGAAGCCTATGGCTAGTACGGAGTTGAAATGCACTAATCTATCAATCCATTTATCTGTCTATGCAACCTACACATTTTCCCAAATTGCCTATCTATGTATCAATACCTGTTCTATATCTATCTATCACTTTCCGATCACTTTTCTACCTATTCTTACTAACAACTGTCAGTTTCGAGTCAATGCCCATTTTACCCCTCAGTGGAATGCGATGCAGCATACAATCATCCCAATCATTCATCACCAAAATAAAAACCAGATGCGGCTCCAAAGCTTATAATAAAAGACTAGATTGGAATTCTTTGCACAGCAATTACAGCAATGCAGGTCAAGGACTGGGGGATTAATTCCATCAGATTAATATGATTTATCAGAAACTTTTAGATCTAAATTATTGAGATCACTGGTAAACATTCTCCAACAAAGGTATTGTCATGTCTGTGCTCTGCAAATCTCATCCAGTATATCCATACAGCTGTACATACATCTATACATCCAGTGTATCCATACAGCTGCATCCAAATCTAAGGATTTACGGATGACATGCCCTGTATTATACATTTAGGAAGGTTTTGATGAACCATAATAACTATTGTTATTAAGGCAGAGCTCTAAACACAATATAATACATGATGCTAGCTTTCAGTAATATACCTATTTAATGTACAGCGCTGCGTAATATGTTGGCGCTATATAAATCCTGTTTAATAATAATAATACCACAAGCAGTTATAAGCAGTTTTTGTTTTTTTAAGTCCCCTCTGTACCAACTTTATTATCCTTTGATCATGTCATCAGGATATTCTTGCACTTCCTATAATAGGGTAACAATACTGTTTGTTCTGTAATGAAAGCACAGCAATGTTGCCTTCTAAACATCTTGGTCTTAAAGCAGAACTAAAGTTTCACTTTTAAAAATAAGCTATCAGGCAGGTCATTATTGCAGAAAAAGACAGCTCATGTCCCATCTACAATAATCCCTTTTACCTGCCTGATCACTCTGGGTATCTGTCAAAGAAAGCTTAGCTGCACATGCCAGGATATTCAGCAATCTTGTGTGGGAGTTACATCATCCCGCCCTGGTCAATCAAGTTGGCCGAAGATAGTCTCCAGGAAGAGAAGGAGGAAGATGGCGACAATGTGCAATAAAACAGGGACAGGCGAGTTTCGAGAGTTCAATTCTACTTTAAAGACACTAAGTAAGAGATAAAAAAAAAATGTCTAACTCCGGCTCTTTTTAGGATGTGTTTTAAGAAACATAAACTTTATGAATAAAACATAATAGGGTCCCATTCAATGTTTGATTCAACCTCTGTAATGTTTGCTGGACAGAGTAATCTGCATGTGGTAAAAATAATTAAAGTATGTGAAAATGAAATAATAGGAATTCAAATGGTGAAAATTATAATTACAGTTTATAACCTCATAAAGTTACCAACATACAATATTTGTCATGACATCCTTTAAAGTATATTTCAGTGCTTACAACACAAGTTTAGTGTATAAGAGGCCCAACATTGTTATGATACTGCAATTACATTTTTGTAATTTCCTAATATGGCCACTTGCCTTTCTGAGGGCTTTTGGTAGGGCACATGAAGTGCCCATCTTTCTGTTACATTTTCTGTCCTTAACCTCCTGGATTGTGGAATTGGTGCTAGCGTCATGACACAGATACATGATTAAGGGTCATGATACAGAATGACGGTTGTGTGACAACAATGCAGCATTGTCATCCCTGCAAAGGACACTATGCAAAAAGGTTCACATTGCATGAGTTTTTGTTTGTTTTCTGCACATGACCTGTGTTTTAACGTCAGGCACTATGGTTTTGTTGTATTTTCTCTTCCAAGACCCCCATCCTAATCAAGTTATGTATAAAGGCCAAACTTCAAATCTAATTTTTATTTTCAGTTTGTACTTCTGACAGCCAACCATTTACGTATCATGAAGCATTTATATCATAAACACACATTAACAAGGTTGTTTATATCAGGCAGATCACTTTGATATAGAAAAAAAATTGAAGATATGGTTTACTCCCTGTTAAACCACTATCTTATGCCTGTGGACAGCCGTACTGGCACAAAGAAGAGAGCAGAGAGGATGATTTCATCCGTCTCTATAACATATAACACCTGCCTTAGGCAGCAAGGAGTGTGGTGTGTTTCCAGTTATCTGCCTGTTTAGCTGAGGGTCATTATAAATAACAGAATTACCAGCTTAAATATTCTATCATTAAAATAAAATACATTCCTAAATCAGAAATTACCTAAAGGCTTGAAAATCCAGCCTGAGCTCACTATAATGTAGGAGAAACATCTTTAATTCATCCGGGTGGACTAATACAAAATAGCGGGTTATAGAGGTCGCCCTGAGCTAAGAGTTTTGGAATTAGACATTAACATTCTGCACAGGGGGGTGTCACGGTGATTTGTTTGGTATGATCTATGTTATCTATCTGTGCCTCATTGTGCATCTAAAATCCTGGCAGGATATTTGTATTGTCCTCTGTGCCCTCCAAATGTGCCAAAACACTTGACTCTCCAATGTGGAAGGAAGCAAAGGCTATACAGTGCTTGGTTGACCTTCACATACAATATTAACATGCTTTAATTGTTAAAGCTAATGTTTAATATGAATAAGTTTTGCCTTTCCTGGTTCCTCCTTTTTCCTGTCATCAACATACTAATAAAGTATTTGAATGGAGTATGTTTTGCCTTTCCTGGTTCCTCCTTTTTCCCCTCATCAACATGCTAATTAAATAATTGGAGAACACCTTTCCGCTTATCTTATTTTAGACCCAGTGATATCAATACTAAAATAAATAAAATAAAAAGTTTCTGTGCTTCCATGTGCAATGCAGATGGATAATGATTGTTGGGAGGGGTCAGTAATATGTGAAAACCTTAACATCATGCCTTGGTAATCCTCTCAAGAGCCCACACCAGTCCTGATGCAAGCAACGGGATGGTTTTAGGAAGGAGTAAGGCTAATCATAAAACACATTAGGTTGTCAGTCTCAAGGAGTGATCTTTCTAACTTTCTGTAATTGCATGCACACCTGGAAACTCCCATGTTTGAAAGAACTGAATTCCAATAAATGAAAGGGCTATAATGTGATTGACTTACTGCAGCCAGAAAATGAAGCGGGCCCTATCTGCCTTTCTGCAGGTTTTAATGAATTTTGAGCAAAGCTCACTGTGTGCAGTAAAATCAGCAAAATCAATTTCAGTTCAGGAGAGGAACCTGTGCGGCTGAGCAAGACTAAAAAGGGTGGAATGATGGCGGATTTAAACTAAATACAAGGGGGTTACAAAAAAGTAATACAATGAACAATGTTAGGAGACCAGGTTGAGCAGAGAGACAATCTCCTTAGAGGACCACTGTTCTTTTATTGTCCAAGTAGAAGGATAGGGGTGTGTTTCTTAAACTGGTCAAGGATCTGCCTTGTGCTGCTTTTTGTCTGCAAGGTGTCTGGATCACCACTCTGTTTTAACATACTTTTAAAGCATATCTGCTTGTTTAGCTGATAACTTGGTGAAATTTTTAGACTTACTTGCTTTAAAGTTGCCTGACAAAAACATTCATCCTCTGCCTTCAGTACTTATTTGAGTTGCTGTCCTGGAAATCACAAATCAGGAGCTATTGACTGTTATTTTGCTACAATAATATTCCATATTATCTGTGCTTTTTTTTTTTTAGTATTTTTGCATGTTAATTACCTTCCTTGTTGTAGAACTGAGTACCTCTATCTTGGATGTGATATCAGAAGCCCCAGCAGACTTAGAACAGTTACTCAAGCGATGCTCTATAGCAGTGTTTCGTAGTCAAGATTTCAGCAGTTAGCTAGGGGTTACGAGAGCAATAAGCAATTTGTAATTTGTAACCTTTTAGGTTAATTTAGGTAAAACTAAGGATCTTTTTGGCTATCTGAAAGAGTGGCATTCTTCCAACTGACCACCATGCAAATATTAGTTGTGAATATAGTAATTATAGCAGGGGTTGACTGAAGAACGGAAAGTTATTGTAAGGCAGTATTCTCCCCAGAATTGTTTTAAGGCTGGGTGGGAAGCTGTAGGTGGGTGACAGCCCCTGTATTGTGACCCAACTTTTCAGTAAACACCCAAAAACAACTAGGTGGTTCTTGAAATGTGTCACCCTGATAAAAGGGACTGGGGTAAGGGTTCCTCTATCTTAAAAAGGTTGATAAAGGCTGCTTTATAGCATTCTACATTGTTCCTCCCCTGGGAGCTACATAAAAGGTTATGAAAAGGAGCAGAAGGGTGATGGAGATGGGTTGGCTCAGCCAAGAGAGTAATTAGACACTCCCAGAAGAGGAAAGGGCTAAACCATGCAAAAAAAGAGTGGGGTGTGCTGGGGAATTGACTCTTCCTAGAGAAGTCATATTTTCTAGAATGTTCAGAGGTTCATTGCATGTAAATAATCATTTAAAGAAGGGAAAATGCTGCAAATGAGCATTTTTCTGTTCTTTTACCTGCAACTTAAGTTGGTGACAGGGTCTCTTTAAGCTCCCAGTAAAACCTTGCGTGTCACAATTTTTTTTTCTGTATGGTGGTGACATAATCATATGAAGAGAAGAGAAATAGGATGTGAGGAGGATGCAGCTTTGTCATCTAACCTCGGCCTGACTGGACAGAGTGGAAAAGGATTGTCCATGAGGGATAATAATGTGACTCACATACACATGTTCTGCACGGAGGTATGCAGGCCTGGCTATCACTTGAGGGCCCTGGGCCCTAGCCAAACCAAACAAAAACCACTCTAAGTAAATACATTTGTCCTCTATGAGCAGCTCTCCTCCACATCCAAAATCACTGGAACGGGAATGGCTTTACAAAAGAAGAAAGCTGAATGCCCAATGCACACTTTATCCGCCGCTATGAGCTCCTTGTTATATAAAAAGCACAGATAATGGCTAACATATCCTGAGCAAGGGAGCTCAAAGTATGATAGTGAGCAAGGAGCATGTCATTACCCACAATTCTGAGCAGGAGCAAAAATGGTCCCAGCATGCTGACGAAAGCCAGGGATTTTGGCTCATTCAATAAGCATTCACCAGTTGGCTAATAAAACGGATCTAAACCCAATGACAAAAAATTGTAAATATTCTATTTCTACTTTTAAAAAGTTATTTTCAGTCTCTTTAAAACTGCACATTTCATTATCAAAAATACCTAAAGATCTTGCAATAGTGTCCCTCAAATCTCCCAGTTTTAGGACTTGAAAGTGGGACAAAAGGCAACATGTGGGCATGGCTATTTCAAGCTGGATCCTTGGTGGTTAGTGGTTTTGGTTTTTAACCCAATACTTTTAATGCCCCTGGGACTCCCCTTTATTCTTTGTTTGTTTTGGACACCTTTTTTATGCCACCCTTTTTTACCTGCGGTGCATTCCAGTGGTCATGGATGCTTAAATGTCCAGACCAAATATAGCAGTGACATTTATAAAAGTGTAACTGTATGACAGAATTGCAGACAAACACTGCAGCAAGATGGTGGCTTTCATTTTTGTCAATAGAACGGTCAGCTTGCCTGCAATCATTATGTCACAGTTGATAATTTGATACCTTGATCAGGAAGCCAGAAGATGGCAGCATCATTCCAGGATGGTGCAGGACCGAGTCAAGAACAGTGCCAGAGGAATCAGGGGCTCTGCAGAAGTAAAGGTTATATGTGAAAATTTTATTTTAAATTTAGTTCTGCTTTAATCCCTGCCAGTCTTGCTATAAAGTTCCATACCCAAAACCAGACCTGCAAACCACAAGAAACCCTTTTAAACCTTTTCTATGTCTATATACAACTCAGAACTAGAAATCTGCATAAAGTATAACAAATATTAAAATTTAGCAACCAAAGCAAAAATGACAACTGCTCTAAACAGTTACAAGTTAACACAATTGAAGTATAACAAAACCTAATTATTAAAATATTATGAGCAGTGAGTTTTTTTTATTGCAGAAGGGGCAGGCTATGTCTCTTCTGCAATAAAACAAAACTATCAAAAACTACCATTCTGTAAAATATTCAAATCAAGAAACAATCCCAACATTTCTAGCTGCCGGGAATGAATGAACCCCAACACACCTGCACAGAAATATTGTCATTGCAGTCTGGCCAACCAATGGCTGATGGTCCCAAACCTGGAAGAGAACTGGGTAAAGTAACTGTCGCTGGCAATGGAGCAAGGACATGCTAGTTAAATAATTGCAAACAGACAGGTTTGTTCTTCTTTGCAGAAGACACCATCTGTCTTTTGCCTGCTCACAATTCTTATATGTTTAGTTCCCTTTTAAAACCTCTGCCTTTAATGCAACAATCGAACAACAGCCATGTGTGTATAGTCATACAAAGCATCTTTATTATATCATAAAATCATTATTAAAACAAGGCACCTCCCTGTCTGGCCAGACCGCCAAAATACCTCAATATCAGAAATGATTCTAAACACAAAGGTCATCCACACATGCTTTGATCTACATATATACGTCCTCATGAAAACAGAGAATGCCTCCCAAAAATATATGAAATTACAGAGTAATAAACGACATTCCACAACCAAAATCTCAGTTTTCTTTTTATATTTATATTACAAAACCTGCAAGGAGAAGTAATAATGGATCTATGCATGTGGCATAACAAGCCATAGGTATAACTCCCCTATTGGCCAAAATTTGGACCGCGTTCACTTGTCATGTATTGCTTACAAATGAATCAGGGCGATAGCAAGGTCATAAATCTAAGCAGTGCGGATGTTTAATTCCCCATAGACAAACCTCTCACTAATCATACAGTGTATCTAAATATATCAGAGCAGTGAGAGCCCTATACATCCAATAGGTTAACATTTCTCATAATGGACAGGGCTTCATACCAATTTGGTGAACTAACTTTTCTGTATCCATCCATCACCCCGATGTCACCCTGCAGGAAGACAAATCCACCCCAGTTACCCCAGCCCCCCACCCGGCCTTACAGCGCATCTATATTTGCCATAATACCAGTGCAACCCAGTTGCCAATAACCCTGCACCTCCATGCCACCCTGCAATAATATCAGTGTAAACCAGTCACCCAGCACACCTATGCCACTCCAAAAATACCAAAGAAACCCAGTCACCCTTCCTCTACCCCTCAAAAAAAACGATTGCATATGAATTGTCCATATCCTGATATCTCCATGCTAACATGATACTGTACCCTAGTTACCCAAAGTAATACCAGTGCATCCAAAGCACCCCCGTCACTCCAATAATACCAGTGCCCAAGTTACCTATCTGACCCCTTACTACATTCCCCATGTCACCCAGAAATAATACCAATGCAAGTTACACATCTCCTTCTACCCCCATACCCCTCCAATAATACAATTGCACCTGAGTCGTTCATATGGCATCCTATGCTAACATGCAATAATAACACTTCACCCTAGTCATCTCTACCTACACCCTATGTCACCCTGAAATAATAACCAGTGTACCCCAGTGACCCATCTTGTTGCACCCCATTTCCACCCTGCAATAATACCACTGCACACCAGTCACCCATCACCCTCATGCCACCCAGTAATATTGCCACTGCAAACCAGTCAAATATCTTCCTGCACCCCAATGCCACCCTACAACCATACCACGGTACCCTAGTCACACACACCCTCCCCCGAACAGCCTATTTTAACCTGCAATAATACCAGTACATCTAAGTCACCACCTCCTTAATGCCACCCCAGGAATAATGCCAGTGTAAAACAGCCACACACTTTCCTGCACCCTTTGTAACCCTGCAATAATACCCCTGTACCCCAGTCACCTCCTACACCCTGTTACCCTGTATTAATACCTCTGTATCCCAGTCACCCCTTTAAACCCCATATGTTACCCTGCATTAATACCCCTGTAGCCCAGTCACCCCTCTACTTCCCATTTTCTACCCTGTAATAATACCCCTGTGCCCCAGTTACCCCTCAACACCCCATACATTACCCTGCAATTATACCCCTGTAACCCAGTCATCCCTCTACACCCCATATATTACCCTGTAATAATACCCCTGTACGCCAGTTACCCCTTTACACCCAATTTAATACCCTGCAATAATACCCCTGTACCCCAGTCACCCCTCTACAGCCCATAAATTACCCTGCAATAATACCCCTGTACCCCAGTCACCTAACTACATCCCTTATATTACCCTGCAATAATACCCCTCTATCCCAGTCACCCTTTTAAACCCCATATGTTACCTTGCAAAAATACCCCTGTACCCCAGTTACCCCTCTACACCCTATGACACTCTGCAATAATGCCCCTGTACCCCAGTCAACCCCTCTACAATCCATATATTACCCTGTAATAATAGGCCTTCACCTCAGTCGCCCCTCTACACCCCATATGTCACCTTGCAAAAATACCACTGTACCCTAGTTACCCCTCTACACCCTATGACACCCTGCAATAATACCCCTGTACCCCAGTCACCCCTCTACACCCCATATGTCACCTTGCAATAATACCCCTGTACCCACTTACCCACCACTCTGCACCTCCATGGCACCCCAATAATACCAATGAACCCCAGTCACCTGTCTGACCCCTTCTTACACCCCAATGTTACTCCAATAGCACCTCAGTCACCCTTCCTATCGCACCCCACCCCCCTATACACTCCCATGTAAACTTTTTTTAGTACCAGTTCACCCCCAGTCACCCCTCTCTCCCTCTCTGTACCCCCTATATCATCTCACAACAATACCAGAGCAACCAAGTATAGCTAATGCCACTAATATCACAGAAACCCCCCAATACCTTTATCTGGTGACACTGGAATTTGAGTTTTCTTGGCCTCTCAGGTACCTCAGTGCATGGCTCCGCCCACTTCCGGTTCTGTGACATCACATCCAAGTGCCTTGATCATTTTTATCATCTACCTACTTCAAATTCAATAAACTTTATTAGGTAGCACTTTTTTTTTTGATCGACTTTATTAAACAGGCAGTTTGACTTACAATGAACAGGCTTTTCTAGCCAAGATAGGCTTTGTTATAATTAACTAAACTCCTTAGCTGCCCCCTCAGTCTGGTTCTGGGAAGCCATTAAAGGCCAAGGATCAGAACACCAACCAGGCAAGCTGTATAATATAAAATGCAGACAGCAATAGCAGTGTATATCTCTCATGTGAAAGGTCCTCTTTAAATATGGAGAGCGCAGACCCCGGGAAGGCGAAGGAGACCACAAATAAATGGCCTGTACTAGATGGAACTGGTCGTAACCGAGATTGTTCTTTAATTAAAAAAATGTGATCTGATTACAAATCCCCAAAGTGACATTATACTTAATAGCAGGAAGATATGAGCAGAATGGAGCACTGAGGAATGGCGGCCGTCCTACAATTAATCATAATCAACCAACGCTGCAAATCCACCCACGTCTAAGAGGACGTTTCCTCTCTCACTGGTTGATACCTATGAATATGGCATGCTGGGATTTGTGGTGCAGCGCAGTTGTTGGTAATTTAGGGTTTGCTGACAGGGGTGTAGTGGGGTGGGCACTCACTTTTTTGGGGGGAATAAGGCATTTACATAGCAATGATGCACTCACCATGTATAGCCTTCACTATTACCGTGACCCCTCTTTTTTTTATCACTACACCCCTGCTTGCCTAATAAAATATAGCAGCTAAGGGCCACTGCACTCTTGCCTTGCAACACCGGGGTCCTGCCTAACACCCCATTGATGACAATAGGTCTCTACTGAAAATCCAATATGGCAGACGTGGCAGTGTTTCTCAACCAGGATTCATCCAGAGGTTGCTAGGGGTTCCTTGAGCAATGAGAAACTTGTGCCATTTCGTCCATTTAAGTGACAACAATGATCTTTTTGTCTATCTGTAACATGGGTGACATTCTTCACAATGGCCAGCAATGTAAAAGGCATTCTTCCCACTGACCACCACAGTAACGTACCCATGTGTTACCGTAGTTCTAGCCTTGCTTTTAAATTATGATAAAGAACTGTGCGGACATCTTGTGGTGAGTTTGCAAACTGTACCTTATCAAGATCAACTCCCATTTAAAAAATCTATCCAATTCATTAATTCTCATATAAGAATCAGGAGTCTCTTTTTAAAGGTTCCTACCCCAAACCACAACCTTGATTGTGACAATACTGATAAGTATAATTTAAATTTATTATACACAGTAATTCACAAAATGCACAGCATTCTGGTAGATTTATTGGAGGTGATTGTTTGAACATTTTGGAACAAACATGGATGTCAGGTCTGAGCTTTCAATTCATACACTTACACACACTGTTTTACTGTCAGTGGTTCCCACTATCTGCAGGTGCAAGATGTGACCATGGGAATGATATGCACTCCCTGTTACCCCAACTAGTACCTAAAAGGATGGAATTCAATTTATATTCTAATAGTCATACATCAATGTACTTCTGACATTGTCTAATGCAAGATATGTTGCACATATCGGCCTGATTAATACATGTATCCCCCTTTTCCTGAAGAAGCAAAATATCTGATCTGCAAAACGCGTTGGAACATAAAATCTTGATCTTGCAATCTTGCATCATTTGCAGCAATTGGAAATAAGTTGCCACTACCAACATTTACATGATTGTATTTGTGATACACAGCATACACAGCACACAGACAAAGCAACCACAACACACATATACTGCACACAGACACAGCACACTTATACAGCACACACTTTTACCACACATTACAGAGAAGCTGCTCAACCTCCCAGCTTTTCTGTAAACTTGTCAGTAAGTGTTTCAGTGACATAATTGCTACCTATTAAGCCAGAATCAGTTGTTGCATTCATCAGTCCATGATTTGTTTCAATCGTGCAATCATCTCAACTCAAATGATCTTTTTTATCCAGTGGTATGATAAGCTAGCTTAGTCTTTGGCAGGCATTACAAACAGCCAATAGGATGGGTGCAACACAGATAGCAGATCAGAGAGCCCCTTGCTCCCCCCTATGCATTCATTGCTCAAATGGCTGTTAGGTACTTTCCAATAGGTTGGCAAGAGTTTCAAAGAAGAAACACTGGCCCTAAATGTGCCAGTAATTTTAAATTACTGTTGATTAGCCTCCCTGGTAGCAACCCTAGCTATGCCACATTCCTTGCTGGAGTCAGGGACTGAGTGGTATGACTACGCTGCCATGACATAATTATCCCTAATGCCTTAACTACAGGGAGGGAGGGTGGACAATTTCCTTCCCTCTGCTATACTTCTTCAAAAACTGACCTCACCCCTCCAGTTAGCCCCCCTTTTATCATTGCCCTTTGACCCACCCCTCAGGACACTATCACACCCCTTCACCCACCATTCAGTTTAAAACAAAACAACTACCCCTAATATTCCCGCTTTCACTAAACAGTCATGTCATGTGGCCTTTCGCCTATATTTTTTTTTTCTACGGGCCATCTTTCTAAGGCAGTGTTTCTCAAACAGGATTCCTCCAAAGTTAGCTGGAGGTTCCTTGTAACCCCACCTCCTTGTTAATTTTAATACGAGTTCTATTTAATCTTTCCACCGACCTCGCATGCTGCCAAACCCTTCTCGCCACTGTCTGACCACACAAATAGCGTCTGTGGAAACAGACCCCTCAACCCTAAAAAATAAAACTTTATATCCCGAATAAGCTCACACATGGACTGCGACCCCAGATCATTCCCCCCTGCATGAATCAAAACCACGCTGGGAGGCCTATCTAACCAGGCAAATCTGCTGGTCTCCGGTAACACCTGGCTCCACTGCATACCCGGGATGCCTATCCACTCGACTTGCGCAGTCTCCGGAGGCACAACCAATACACAACCCCAATAAACAAAAGAATTTCCCAGGATCCAAATTAGACACTCCTGAGAACCTAATAATAATTAACAAACAACCCCACCTAGTTAATACAACAGTACTAGTACTAGTCCCCAACAAACTCACTACCCAATATAAACATACTTCACCTCCCAAAAACAGACCTCCACTGCTATCAAAGCCAGTGAAGGCGGACAGACAGCTGGAATCACCAGGATTCCCACCTACCCATGTGTTTTATGACACCCTCACCAAGTCCCCACCTGGCCAGCTCCGTTGTGGCCCCAATTCGAAATGAATGTGAGGAATACTCACCTGCAGTCCGTCCTGAAGCTGGAACACATTTTTTAAACACTGCCCCAAATTGGAAGCGAGACACAAACATCTCATCCGCATGAATAAAGAATGACCCCCCCTTTTGGGGATTGACACTCAAATACTCCTTGCTCTGCGCCCTACTAGGGCTAACCACTTCACTCACCCTTAGAGCAGCAAAAAAAGCCAAATACAAATAGAGTCCGGAACAAAATCACCTCAAAACCATTAACACATAACAACCCCACCTGATGTATCAAATCCAGTAGCAGAAAAAAGGATACCGGCCTCCTAGTGTCCCTGTGCACACTTCCCCTACGATAGCCCCGTAAAGCCTGTCTCACGGCAAAACTCTTTGTGCCATCCTGCCAATCCATCAATTTAAACAAAAAGGCCAAAGCCGCCAATTTCCTGGCCATAGCAGACCCAGACACACCCAAGTTATGCACTAAAAATACTAGCACCACCGTCTCATCCCCTTTGAGATCACCGTCCATCCCCGCAGTTTGCCAAAACAAGAACCACTCCCTCCAAGTCCCCACATACGATTTGCATGTTCCAGAACTGACAAACCATTGTCTTAAACCAGCGATGATTCCCAAACCACCTTCCCTCTCTCCTCTGCCAACGGTGCTGCCTCTCAAAAACTTTCCCAATGAAAAATAGAATCACCGATTACATTGTCCCATCCGGGCAAATATTACCCAAATATTATGTTGCAAACACAAAAGTACCATGTGTCTAAGTAAACAAATCACTGACAGGTAAGATGCAGAATTGTTGATAATTGTTTCCACCACCCCCATGTTGTCACATAAAAAACGCACCTCGCGATACCTAAGCTCCGAACCCCAAAATACCAGACCCACCACTATAGGGAACAATTCCAGCAGCACCAAATTTTTGCAAAACCCATTGACTCTCCATGCCTCAGCACTCCACTTACCCTGAAAATACACACCATATCCAAAGGCTTCTGATGCGTCCGTCAACAGATCTAGAGCCAAACTGTCCTCCAACTCTGCCATCCAGAAGGACCGTCCATTGTACTGACCCAAAAATTTGTACCATACCTCCAAGTCATCCTTCAATACCCTTGTCAACCTAATGAAATGCTTAGGCGATTTAACACCTGCTGAAAATCCTTCCCATGGGCATAAGTCTACAAGCAAAATTTAATTTTCCCAAAAGAGATTGCAAGTCCCATAAACAAACTTTCTTTAGCCTCACTGCACGTACCACTGCCATTCTCAAAACCACCACCTTATCATCCGGCAACCTGCACTCCATCCGCTGAGAATCCAGCACAATCCCCAGGAAACACAAATGTGTAGTCGGGAGCACTGTCTTGTCCCCCACCAGCCTCCAAATTTCTCCAGAACTTCCTCCAAACTACTCAACACTGATGCACATTCAAAAGACCCAGCCGGACCAGTGTAAAACAGAATGAACTCCAGTCACCCTCTGAACAACCCATTCAATAAAAGTGCTAAACATTTCAAACAATGCACAAGATATTGAACACCCCATAGGCAAACATTTCTCCACATAAAATTCCCCTTGCCATTCACAACCTAAAAAGCAAAAACATTCTGGGTGAACCGGCAACAACCTGAAAGCTGCCTCAGTGTCAGCCTTAGCCATTAAACAACCCCTACCCGCCCTCTGAACCAAATCCATAGCCTTGTCAAATGAAGTGCAAGCCACCCTGCACAACTCAGGATCGATACCATAATTTACTGAACCCCCTCTGGCAAACTACAAATTATGAATCATTGGAAACTGCCCAGGTTCCTTTTTAGGACCAACACACAAAGGTGACACAACCAATTTTTCAAAAGGCAGCTCCTTAAAGTGTCCTTCCCTCGGCTATACTTCTTCAAAAACTGACCTCTCCCCTCCAGCTAGCCCCCCTTTTATCACTGCCCTTTGAGCCGCCCCTCAGGCCACTATCACACGCCTTCACCCACCAATTAGTTTAAAACAAAACAACCCCTAATATTCCCGCTTTCACTAAACACCAAGTCATGTGGCCCTTCGCCTATATATATATATTTTTTTTTTGCTACAGGCCATCTTTCTAAGGCAGTGTTTCTCAAACAGGGTTCAGTTAGCTAGAGGTTCCTTGTGCAATGTGAAATTTGTGCCTCTCAGGTCGGTTTTATTGACACCAATGATCTTATTGGCTATCTGTAAAGGTGGCATTCTTCCCAATGGCCAACAATGTAAGAGAAATTCTACTCACTGACCACAATACTAATATACTGTGAGCTGTGGATATAGTAATTATAGCAGGGGTTCCGTGAAGACTTGAAGGGTATTTTAAGGGGTCCCCCATATTAGAAAGGTTTGGATATACTGCTGTAGAGTGCCACTTGGAGCTGCCAATATCACATTCAAGATGGCATTACCCAGTGGCAGTCTAAGGGCATTTGGAATTTTACAGAGAGGACGATTTTACAGGTAAATATTATTTATAAATGACATCAAAATCACATATAATACTTTGTAAAGATTGCTTTAAAATAACTGGGTAATACAGTCTCTTTAGGTAGGCTACATCAATTAAAAAAACAGCATGTAATTTATTTAATTTTGTGCACAAATGAATAAAATTAAGCAAGTTATTTTCACAGATTGTCCCTATGTTTAGCTTTGATTTTAAATTATGGCACAGGACTATGAGGACACCGTGTGGTGATCTTGCAAACTGCACTTAAATAAGATCAACTCTAATAAAATCTTATACAAGCTGCGGCGGTTTATTTATTAATGTTCCTACTCAAGATTTATGGAAAATAAATGTATAAATCTTAGGTGACAACACTGATAAGTTCAATTTAAATTCACAGCAATTTTCCAAAATGAACATCATCAATCAATAAGGTTTATTGGAGGTGATTGATTGAATCTTTTGAAACAGACATGGATGCCAGATCTGGTCTTTCAAATCATTAATATTAAGGTAATGATATTTCTCCTTACTCATACTGTTTTTACTGTCAGTGGCTCCCACTATCTGCAGGTGTAAGGTGTGGCAATGGAAATGATATATGCTGGCAGAGGAAAACACAGGCCTTAATGAGCCAGTAATGGTATTACTATTGATCAACTGCCCTGGCGGCAACCCAAATAATGCCACATTCCTTTCTGGTTTCAGGGATTGAGTGGGGTATCAAGCTGCTTTGCCCCAGCACCAAAACCAAAGTGTCTCATAAAGCAAACAGGTTTGTTGCTATGGACACCAAGAGCGTTGAAATTTCAATCCTTTCACTGTCCTTTCACTAGTTATCACTATCGGGCCCAGAAGTGGCCATGTTAATAACAGGCCGAAGCCTGCAGAGATTACTCTCCATTGACCTGCAGACCTCGGTTGCTAGGCAACCGTTTCTGGCTAATGTGGATGGTACAAGTGTTTAGAGCAAGCACCTGTACTCCACTTTACTAAATATAGGAAATAAATTACTCAATAAACCCTAAGCAGCAACCACCAATACTCTAATATTATAGCGGCCACTCAGCCTATAAATACAGGGTCATCTGCTCAGAGGGCATTATAAATTTTGAGACTTTCTCAGAGATAAGAAAGTTTGGTGATTTGCTCTTTGCAATGTCCAGATTCGTTTATGACCCTGAGGGGTTTTAGCACTACGCTCTGTGCATTTCAGAAATAATCAACAATGCTCCATAACATCCAACAGGCTTATAAACAACTCAAGAAGCAACCAAATCTCATCACAAAAATAATTTACCACTTTCTTTGTAAAGTGGCCACCAACAGAGACGACAAACAATATGTTTTGACTGATGAACTCGTCCTATTGACTCTAAGGGATATGATTGAAGCAAGTAGGAAGAGGCAGGATATGTATATTTTTCAATCAGTCGGCTGCTATATCATCCGGTAGATTCTGGCATGGTGATAGCACAGTTCCTGGGAATTGATAACCCACTTACACCGAAGGCCATTGAGATTCTTGGTGCTATCACTACTCATGCCAATATGAGCACAATTGCCATTACATTTTTGCTCCCAATTATGAACAGACAGATGCCAGATTTGCAAAGTGAAGGACCTCTGAAAGATTGCTGCAAGATCATAATGAACTACATACTGGCCATCGCTACCAAACTACAAGAGGACCAACGAGTGATTCAGCCCCAACTGATGAGAAGCTATCAATCCTAAACAACTGGCGGGATGTTTGCTTCAATGACCCGTTGGTGGAGACAATCACGAAAACCATCATCCTACTGAATTTGTTAATGCAGATTGATGGTGAAGTTCTAAAAGAACAGATAGCGATCCAGAAAGCAGAGAATCAAACTGAAATACAGAAGTTGTATTAAAGCTGAAGACTCATACTACAATTCGGAGTTCCTGATAATAAATGAAAGTTACCATATGTGAAAGAATTAGTTGAGGTGTTACATCAGATAAGGCCCAACCACAAGATATTTGACTTAATTACGCCTTTACTTCAGTCTCAGGTGACATACAACAAAATGACAACCATCACAGTCTTATCTGAACATATAGCGTACCCTAACCATTTAAATGAAATGCAAGTACAGGAAATCGAGAAAATATTGTACATGGTTCATGAAGACGACGTTAAGATCTGTTCCCGCATAGTAGGCTTTATCAAGACAGCGGTTGTGATCCATACAAAGCAAGCCAGGAATTACAAACACCAACTGGCAAAACTCCTCCTTAATAATATCAACATGGACAATGCAAGCATAGTAAAGAATATCATGGAAACACCCATTGTTATGCTGCCATTGTATAAAGGCACCAGCATATCAGTGGAGATCTTGAGTGTGATTGGTATCTTCTTTCACCACGAAAATGGTGAAATACAGCTGTTAACAACAAGGCTGTTTGGGGAAGCTACAAGAGGATGCCGGTCTTACCCTATAAGAAAGATCTCAACAGCCTTTAAAGTTCCTGAGCATCATTCTAAAACTGTACAGCAGTGATCCTGAAATGTCAACTGCAGCAGTGCAATGTGCCCGCCAGTGCCTCCCTCACCTGTATTGGAGGCCAAGAATAGCTGAGATGGACAACATTTAAGGTATCTACCAATTCCTTCCAAAGAACGACCTTCTGATTGCATTGTTGTTTCAGGCTGTAAGCACATTAATTAAATGGACCCATGGAGAGGCCATCATCAAACACCTCAATGTTCTAAAGGACTACCTGCCATACTCAGCCATGTCACACGAAGATATCAGAACTGCTTGGGATGACCTGAAGAGAGGAACAGAAGATCCAAATTCAATAAAATAGACAGCAAGAGATGCAGCTGTCATATTCAGGTGGACATGGAAAAAATCATGTACAGAAGCAGGCAGAACAAATAGCTTTGTCTTTTATTGTGCATGCTGGGGAGCAACACCCACATACAAAAAATAAAAATTAAAAGATTTAATAAAATTTCAAAAAAATTTAAACATTTCTAAAAGTATAAAATTTAAATTACCTCCTTGCTTATCCTCTATCTATCTTATACTCTATCAAAGTAACTCTATCCAAGAATACATAGTAGTAGCACAGCACGGAAACAGTGATTGCTGCTGCAGAGCTGTACTATGTGTTGTTGGATAGAGAAACTCTATCCAACAACACATACAACTAGTAAAGGGCTGCAAGAGCAATCTGATTGATCTTGCAGCCCCTAAAGGACTCCTAAAAACTTCAATAGCGACCATTGACTTCAATAGTGTTCGAATTCGGCAATCGCTCAATAAAACCCATTAACATTGATTTTTAGTGCACATCAAATAGCACATCCAGTGCAATGGTGGGGTAGATTACTATGACTTCACTGATCAGGAACAAGATTTCTGACGTGTTTCTTCATACTTGTTCTAGCTTACGGATTGTGGTATTGAAGAAATCATGACAGTAGGGCAAATAGGATTTTTAAAGATTATTTCAGCAAAATCAGCTAGTGACTTTGTTTGGCTGAATTTCTGTTTTAACTAATAGAACGTCCGTAAATAAAATTGCCTCAATGGCTTGAGTAAGCACCTAGGTAAGGGGAACACTGACTACTGTTTGCATTAGTTTGAGTGCTGCACAATAAGAATCCAAGGACTACAATAAGCTCAAGGCTACAGGTTGGGCACCAGGTATATATAGCCACCATTTTTGCATGAAAAATTTCAACCAATATCTCAGCATATTACAATTTAAAGCTGAATAGTAACAAAGTTTTATTTTTACTGGGGGGCAATTACCAGAACCAAATTTGATCGTCCCTCTCGGTAATTATTTGATCCTAAATAACAACAGAGCTCTTTGACAGCACTGAATTTCTAATAGGACCAACAGGTATTGTTTGCGTTTATGGACCACATATAACAAAACACTTCCAAGGGAAGAGTAAACAAACAAACCTACGTCACGCATCCCGGGAGGCTTTGGCTACTCCTTCTGAACATTCTGGATATGTGCAGAAGGGGCATCTTTTCCACCAAGGGAGAAGAGATGTCGATCTCACACATGCGCAGTGAGATCCGCTCTCTTTTTTCTCCCCCTTCACAGCAACTATGTCACCCGATCTTGTACCTGGGCTGTGTGAGATCAGGTGACAGAGCAGGAAGACTGGAAGAAAATACAGAAGATGGCGGCACTTGATGCTTCCTCTGCGCTGGAACAAAGAGGAATTCCAGGATGTCACGGAACCAGATCGCAAGAAGGACAAGCACCATCGAGGGATCTGCTGGATTAAAGGCAAATGTAATTTTTTTGTTTTTTAGTTTAGTTCCGCTTTAAGAGCTGTGCATTTGTGCCGGAGCTCATTCAGTCCCAGCAGCCCCCGGGGGACGAAAAGATATCCATCATATACAGGCATCCTAAACTGCATACGCAAATTTAGTGCACAGGCAGGTAAGCATGTTTTACTGCAGAAGAAACATCCTTTTTTTCGATAAAAAAGCTGCCTGGTCGCAATTTTCAATTGTGCAACTATAATTCTGCATTAAAGCATACCTAAACTCAGAAATGTAACTTTACATAAAAGGGTATATAAACTTTTTTTTATGTAAGGTAAAAATTCTGTTGTTTATTTTTGAACAAATAATTTGGAGCGAAGTGTGATGTAAGAAGGAACCTTTTCGTGCAATGGAAAAAAAATTGCTGACCTCACGCATGCGCAAAAGTTTTTTTTCCAACTTCTTCTTCCTACGTCAACAGACCCAGGTGAAGAACCAGGATAAAGAGGAGAAGATGGCGGCGTCCGGAGCGCCGGCTCTGGGACGGATGCGGGGACGACACGGGACCCGATGCAAGACATCCCTGGAGGGATTTGACTGCCCTGGGGTAGTGTAAGTGTATTTTTTTTTTCAGCTCACTTTTTAGTTTAGTTCCTCTTTAAGTAGTTCTTGCTACAAAACTGCTTTAATGTGTTTTGGAAATTCCCCTTTAAGAGCTCATAACCAAAAGTGAAACTGCTATCTCTGTAGAGTGACCCAGCCCTGTGTGTAAACTAGTCTCACTAGTTATGAATCCGCCATGGAACCCACCAAGGAAATAAGAAAACATATCAAGCTGCATTTTTGCATCTTTACTACCCTTTTCTTCTTGCTGTTTAAAAGCAGGCAAGTGCATCATATGATATTTATTACTTCCTTGTTCTTTACATAAACTTTGCATGCAGGACAGTGAATGCCGGGGGGAAAGATCACAGATTATACATTTCCTGCATTTGTTTGCTGTTGTATGTGAAAAGAATTATGATTATAAACTGTCGTATGATATTCAATACTCATGAACACAGGTCATACATTTCCTGCATTTTTTTGTTGTGGTACGTTAAATGGATTATTTTTTATTATTATTATTATTTATTATATTATTAATAATAATAAACAGGATTTATATAGCACCAATGCAGTACGCAGTGCTGTACAATAAATAAGGTTTATAACTCATAACCTCTACAAAATCTGTAACTTTTGGTGTCTTTTTTGCTTCAAGTTTCCTAAAAGAACCCTATACATCTTTGTATAATTATATAGGTTCATGTTGCACAACACCCTGAGCAAAAGTACAATTTATTAAAGGACTGGATTACATTTAGTAGATTCTGGAAGGTCAAACTTGTATCTCTTGACAACTTGTTTGGTGGGATCTCTTTACTTTGTTGCACCTGCTAGGCCCATTATGAGGTCCCATGCCACCCCTGTGCTGTTCCCAGGTCTATACACCTGCTGTGCCCATTATGAGGGTCCCACACCACCTCTGTGCTTTTCCCAGGTCTGTACACCTGCTGTGCCTATTATGAGGGTCCCACACTATTCATGTGCTGTTCCCAGGTCTGGCACTTCTTGGGGCAGGAGTGCAGTGACAAACCCTATGCAAAGAAAAAAGCTAAACTCAGTGAAAAAGCTCTTTTTATGGTGGTATCTGTAGGTATTCTTTTAATTTAAGCTGCAACTCAAATGTAAAAGGAATTACATAATGTTATTAAGAAATAAATATACAGAGAAAAGGAGTATATAAGATTTTAGTGAGTGGCTTTTCTTCTGTGAGGAAGAACACATTGGCAAAGATGGCACATCTGCATGAAACCTCTGAAGCTGGTAACCTGCATTTTCCTATGCACCCTGGCAGATATTTGCAGAAGATGAGGCATCTCACAATCATCCTAACCCAATTTTTAAAACAGTGCAGAGGAGTAACAAGATGTGAAAAATTTGTAGTAGACATTGTATTGACATGTATTTAGTTTTGTCTGATTTTTTTTTCCAGAAATCCATATTGAACAGACACCTTCTCTTATTAACGGATTGCTGGGACATGATTTAACGCTCCCATGTTTGGTGACTGATAAGAATAAACCACTGATGGAATTGGATCTGAATGTTGTTGGGATCAGATGGAAGAAGATGTTATCAAATGGAAGCGAGATTGATCTATATAAATTCATAAATCTTGCTCACAATCAGATTAGACCGGGGTCTTCCATAGATAACAGAGAGCTGAAAAGAGGTAATGCCAGTCTAACGTTGCAGCACATGCAGAAAAGCGATGAAGGGGAATATACCTGTATCGTGTTCATCACTCCTTATAAGGCATCGGCTAAAATGGATGTACAGTTATTAGGTAAGTGATCATAATAAATGCTACATTAAAATACAGCTGACATTTTGCCTGCAAGTTAGGAATTATATTTTAAAAATCTTTTGCCAGTTTTGTATGCACCACTACCAAACAGCTTCCTTCATTGTTTCTTAACCAGCGTTCCTCCAGTGGTTTGGTTGAGAAATTAGCACTTTTAGCGAGCGAGATTTGTAAATTCGATCTTGTGGCAAATCGGGCCTTTCTCACTTACCGAATATGTAAGCCTGCTGTTGAATTCAAATTATTTGGGACCTGCAAGAGCAACCTTGCAGCCCTACCAGAACTGTAGTTTGTGTTCTTGGATAGAGATTCTCTATCTAAGAACACAGGAGTCCCTCAGCTGTGGTTATGAATGCATCTGTGGGAATTATCCCGTGGTGATTCCCACAGCTGCATTCATTGATGAGTACAGCCGCGGGACTCACACTGACAGAAGGAGTATCGCGGCTGTGCTCATCAATGAATGCAGCCATGGGAATCATCCTGTGATTCGGAAATCATCAGACCCATCTGAAGTTCGAGGAAATTTTCGGGAGACTGGTAGAGGCCTTCTCATTCATCCCTACTGAAGACCTGAAAGTTATTTGAAGGGGTTCCTAAATGTTAAAAAGTTTGAGAAACACTGGGTTAGTCTGATTGTCATCTTTAAAACGTAATATCAGGAAGAGAACAATTCTTTTGTGCAACCAATCTCTGTTCCTATACACTTACATGCAGTGACACCATCCACTACAATGCAGGAACTAGGAACAAACTAGTCCTGCACTGTTGTCACTGGGTGTCAAGGGTCCCTCCCACAACCCAGAACATTTGGTATAAGAGGAGCTCTCCTGCTTCTGGGGATGAATATAAGTAAAAGTACTTCCTAGGCCTAAAAAAGCATTTATCAATGTTGGGGGTAGCCCTAGTTTTTTTTCTGGAGCTTTAATTGTAGCTAAAGCCTTAGGACCAGCTTGCTGATTAAACAATGAACAAATAGGGGTACCCATGGTCATTTCTCAGCTCTTTTCACCTATTATAATTTTTACCATCAACACATGTCCAAACTGCAGAGCCTGATTAGTTTATAGCACACCCCTCCTCTTCTAGTCTGCAGTGCTCAGGGGTACAAAAGTCTGGGTTGGATTGAGAACTAGGGATGAGCGAGAAGTTCGATCTCGCTGTGAATCGGGCCTTTCTCGCTTACCGAACATTTAAGCGAGAACGGCCTTGTGATTCGCCATGAGGTCGTGTTCTCGACGAACAAACAAGGGAAAAAGCAGGGGGCGAGAACACCCACTATTTCTGGTGGGAATGGCGTGGCTGGGAGCAAATCATTTGCTCCCAGGATGCAGAGCAAGGCCCAGCAGGCCCAACCAGGAAAGATCTGAGCACAGGCATTTATACAGGGAAGGAGGAAGGGGTTAGTCACTCCATCTTGTGTTCTGTGTGAAGCAAAGTGAAGAAAATTGTATACTTCTGGGTGGCATTGATGATGCACTACATCCAGCTCTAGATGCCGCCTGTCAGTACCCCATTCACTAAAATTGTATTAGACACTTCTGGGTGGGTGGCATTGTCAATGCAATACACCCAGCTCTAGATGCCAGTTACCAATGCGATCCCCGCTCCATCTCAGGGCCCAGCGCCTTCTCCTCCTGCTGTTTCTGCTGCCGCCTGTCAGTATTCCATTCACTAAAATTGTATTACACGCTTCTGGGTGGGTGGCATTATCAATGTACTACACCCAGCTCTAGATGCCAGTTACCAATGCGGTCCCCACTCCATCTCGGGGCCCACCGCATCCTCCTCCTCCAGCTGTTGCTGCTACCGCCTGTCAGTACTCCATTCACTAAAACTGTACACTTCTGGGTGGCATTGTCAATGTACTACACCCAGCTCTAGATTCCAGCTATCAATGTGGTCCCCGCTTCTTCTCAGGGCCCACTGCCTCCTCCTCCTGCTGCTGCTGCCGCCTGTCAGTACTCCAGTCACTAAAATTGTACACTTCTGGGTGGCATTGACGATGCAGTGCTCCATTCACTAACATTGAATTACAGACTTCTGGGTGGGTGGCTTTGTCATCATACTACACCCAGCTCTAGATGCCAATTACCAATGCGGTCCATGCTCCGTCTCAGGGCCCACCGCCTCCTCCTGTTGCTGCTGCTGCTGCCTGTCAGTACTCCATTCACTAAATTTGTATTAAACACTTTTCTGGGTGGGTGGCTTTGTCATCGTACTACACCCAGGTCTAGATGCCAGTTACCAATGCGGTCCATGCTCCATCTTAGGGCCCACCGCCCCCTCCTGCTGCTGCCGCCACCAGTCAGTGCCACAACACCGCCTCCTCCTGCTGCTGCCGCCTGTCAGTATTCCTTTCACAAATATTGTATTATACACTTCTGGGTGGCATTTACAATGCACTACACCCAGTTCTCAATGACACTTACAAATGCGGTCTGCCTGGTGATAGCTGAGCAGAGGCCACACACTGCTACTATTCTCGCTGACCCACGCTCCGTCTCTGGTCCTCCATCCTTTTGCCTAATGTCACCACGCTACTTGTCCGCAACTTTATGGGTGGCATTCCTAACACATGCCATTTAGGTCATGATGCCAGCTAGCAATTATTATTATTAATAAACAGGATTTATATAGTGAAAACAAAAATAGGCAGCTATAGAAATTAAATAGGGTGCATACATTAAATAGCAATGCATTCTTCTACTGTTTTGACAGCAGAGACTGTTGCTAGTGGGTTGAGTTCACCCTTTCTCAATGTCCTAATGTTTATGCTGCCTTCTGGGCGCTGTCTATCACGCAAAAATCCTATTTGCCTGCTGTCACTTTGCCTGTCATTTTCTGGAAAATCACAAGATCTTTTGGAACTTTTGTATTTGTCCCTTGTTGCCACTGTTCTACACATACCCAGCAAATTTGGTGGTTTTAACATGTATAGTGGCTTTCCTATTAATGTTTAAAGTCAGCCCATTGACTTTAATAGAATTCGCGAGGTTCAAGGAAAATTTCGCAAGACTTTCAGAGGCCTTCTCACTTATCTCTATTGAGAACTTGCAGCCTACCACAGGAAGTGAGAAAGGGGGTGGACAGGAAACATAGCGTTTCTGCTATTTTGTAAGAGAAACAAAGCCAGGGTTCACTTTCAATTTTGTGGGCAAATTACTAGGGTCCACCAGGTTTTTGTTAACTTTTAATTTTTTTCCAGCAGATCAGTCCAACCCTGCAGTCAGTTTCTAGGAAATAATTGCAAATTTAATAATTCAGATGGCATCACACACTGTTTTTAAATAATGGTTCCTTTTGCTTTTAAAAAGAAAATACTTCAGCTTTAAGACTTTGCTTACCATTTACATGGTGTACTGAAATCTTCTTCCTAGTTGTCACAAGGGGAATGTCAGTGCCCATTCTGAATTAAATGCAATATATTTAGAGGTACTATGGAACATATGGTAGGTGAAAGAGTCGAGGGGAAACCGCAATGAATAAAGAGTACATGGAAAAAGATACAGTAGGTCAATAGAAAGGGGATAGGAGAAAGACGGTTGGGAGGGGTACAATGTCAGGTCTCCCTAACGTGACTCTTCCTAGAGCAGAGGTGGGGATCCTTTTCGCATTCGAAGGCTGCATGAGAGGTAACATCCTTCCAAGATGGTCACATTCTAAAAAAAACAGAAAACAAACTCACTGCAAAATGCAAGTAATTTATTAGTAATTTAGCTTCCATAGAGAATTCACCCTTTCAAGTATCTTATACTGCCATACAGAAAAATGCATACTAACAATGTTTCGATATATATATATATATATATATATATATATTATTTTATTTTTTTTTAACAACTAAGCTAGCTGCTTACCTTTCAGTGACTCTTCTGAAGTGCATTTTTGCAAGAAAGCAGTGATATATCAGGCTGCAACGTGAATGTGCATAGTCTTAACTGGTCTTTTAGGTGTTCATCTGTAGTTTGTGATCTTAAGGATGTCCTAATTGATGTTAAGTAGAAGAATGTAGATTTGCAGCGATATGTTGTTCAGAAGCAGGAGAGCAAGCATTGTGCGTGTTCCCTGAGGTGAGGATATTTACCATCATTTTTCCATATTTGAATGGGATCTTTTTTGCTGTCAAACAGCAACTTCAGAATATCATATTCCGAGAACTCAATTTAAGATCTGCAGCTTCTCTGGGGCCTCAGATACATCAATTAAGTGAGGTTGAAAAGCCAATTTGAGGGTCATGTCATTCTTCTCAAAATCTCTAAACCTTTCATTGTATTCCTTGATTAGCGAGTCTAAAACCAATCATATTGTTTGAAACGTAAAGAATTTTTTTCTTCATTAATCATTTTTACTAGGTGAGAGAAGTGCTCTTAAGGAAGCTCATTTCGGTCATGAAGTGATTTAAGAAATGGTAATTTTTTTGGAATATTTGAATTTCTTGCCACATACCATATGTAGACTGGTGGTGTTACTTTGCAATGAATTGTTCAAGTTATTTTGCTTTGTCATTATATCACACAGAAAAGCAACATTGCTATGAAACTCTTTTCATGATAATTCAGTGTTCATTCCTTTCCTTGAAATATTGGAATATTTGTTTACGCAAATACAAAACTTTGACTAAAACCTGTCCTTGTGATAACCAGCGCACTTTCAAATGGTAGGGCAAATCAATACTAATTACTTCATTATCCATCATTAGCATCTCACAAATTTGTTGATGTCTCGTTGCATTTGCTCGAATATAATTCACAATTCCTACAACTTTCTGCAATGTGTCATTTAAAACAGTGGATTTGGCACAGAGACTTTGTTTATGCAAAATGCAATGAAAAGAGATAAGATAATATTGGTTTGAAATCTTTCTTAAACTGTGCGAAAAAACCTTAGTTCTTCCCTGTCATAGAAGGTTTTTCTATGTGCATACTGTGCATACACCTACTAAATTGGCCATATTCAGTCCGAATTCACAACATTTGTCTTTAAAATCATTAAACACATCGATTCCTCGAGTTCTGCTCTTTAGAGTGCTCAGAGTAAGCAACTCTTCGTAAACACGAAAATCCTTATTGCGGAAACAAAATACAATACCTGCGCAGTGCAATCAGTTGATTCATCCAGTGCTATTGAATAGTACACATTTTTTGGGGGGGATTATTTCTTTCAGTTGATCTACTACATTGACTGCTAATTCATTCTGCAGATCAGCATTAGGCATTAGGCAGTTTTTTGTATTTGTTAACCTTATCAGGATCTAAGCATCCCACAACCTCTATGAGGAAATCTTTTATAATTTCCGCATCACTAAATGGCTTACCTTTTTTCCCAAGTATATACGCCACTTTATAATTAGTTGCTGTAGTTGCGTTTCCGATACTCTGCACTGACTGGAATAACTGCCTCTGCTTTTTCTTCCCTTCTTTCAATTTTTGTGAACAATCTTTCGGGATTCACCTTCTAAGGTAACGTTTATATTGTCCTTATGAGTAGTGTTGATGTGCATTGTATTTTTTTACCGTTGAAATCACAGAATCACGGAGCAAGCAAGTAATTTTATCCTTCTCAGAAACAACATAGTATTGCAATTCCCACTCATCGTTACACACTCTGTGTTCTTCTTTCAGCAACCTTTTCGTTTGATTCGACATGATGGAAAGCACAAAAATATATATTCAAGTGACAGACACAGTCTGAGGGAAGGTACCACAAACGCTCCACTCTCTTTGCCAGACAGTTAGTAACTGTAACCACAGTGTTGCCAGAAGGTGGAGAAGGAATTTTGGTTTCAAAACTAGTGCAAATTATTTTTTGTTGCTGGATTTGTTTCTTCACATATAAATTTGAACTAAAATTTTGAGAATTTATTTAACACCACACATCGGGAACCTCCTCGTACCGTGGTTTTACATCCTACACTCACCAAGGCTGAGGCATACTCTCCTCTACGCGACAGTTCGATTTGCATGTGCGACCACTACGCTTCACCGCTAACTCCAAACTGATTCACTAATGCGTTCTTTCGTTCAAAATCCAAACCTTACTCTTCCTCTGCATTCTCCTCCGTGTCTCATCGTGATATATCTATCCGAAGGCGTGATGTTATGCCACACCAGTTCCGCATCTGTCAGCGTCTGTTATCGGGTGTAGTGTCTGTTTCCAGTTTCCCATACCAACGTTGCCGGCAACGGACATTTCGACCTCTTTATCGCCTCCAAGAATTACAATAAGTGATAACACCTTATCGCAGTCAGATAACGTCTTTTACCGAGAATCCTCTCTTAACAGAATCGCCATATTGCAAAAGTTAGTTCACATATGTTAATCAACGTCATATATATAACAATATGAAAACTTGTTTAAGAAGGCTGCAGAAGGCCGCACATCATGCTCCAAAAGGCCACATGCGGCCTTAAGGCCATAGGTTCCCCACCCCTGTCCATAAGGCTATATATTTATTAAAATGAGTAACTAAAAAGACGGGTCTTTGGTGTAATGTTTATGGAATAGAGATTGTAGAAGCCCAAATACTCTGGTCCAAAACTGGCTAAGCATAGTGCAGGTCCACCAAATATGCTGACATCAATGGTTGCCTTGTAACCTCTAAATCAAGTGGATGATTGCACTGAATGGTGGTGGACAAACCCTGTAGATGCAAATTTTACAAGGTAACAATATCTAGGTTTACAGGGACATTTTGTACAAAAATTGTAGATTTATATTCCTTAGAGTTTTTGTATATATAAAATTTGAATAAAATGTTTTTGTGCCAGGACTATAGCTTGATGACCACATGAAAGTCAACAATATGAATTTGAATCATCTACTTATAAAAAGGACAATTATGATTATAAATATTTTATCTTTTCAGCACAGCCAAATGTCTATCTCTCTTCAACTTCCCCCCTCTCCAATTCTGAACTTACTGTCGTAGAAGGAAAAGAGAGTTCTGTTACTTGTGAAGTCAGCAATTATTACCCAGAGAAAGTGAAGATTCGATGGAGGAAGTACAAAAAGGGTTTTGGTATTGGATCACCAATGGACAAGTTCACTTATTTCACTGTGCCAAAGGAGAACAGCGATGAATCATTCACTGTGACAAGTCTGCTGACTCTGAAACCTTCCATCCTAGAAGAAGATGGAGATGTCTGTTACTGTATTGTGACACATGCATCCTTCAGCCATGACCGGAATATCAGCTTTACTATAAGAGTAAAAGGTAACTAATGACAATTATGATAATATTATTATTATCATTATTATTATTATTATTATTATTATTATTATTAATAATAATAATAATAAACAGTATTTGTATAGCACCAACATATTACACTGTACAATAAATAGGGGTTGCAAAAGATAGACAGATACAGACAGCAACAAAAGAGAAGGGGAGGACCCTGCCCCGAAGGGATGTAGCACACAAAAGGAGGGGAGATATGGAATGGTAGGTAAATAGTGAGGGTTTTAGGAAACAGAAGAAGACGGGTAGGTGAGATTGAAAAGACGTGTTTTGATTGCTGTTTTAACTTAGCAAAAAGTAGGAGCAGCCCGAATAGGATGAGGAAGGATCAATCCAGAGAATTGGCAATAACATTTTCTATTAAACAATAGCTACTTTTAGTATTTTAGGAAAAAAAAAGGTGGTGAAGTCTATGGAAACACCCCAGACAATCCTACTTTGTAAATGATAATGAATTTGTTTTAGTATTGTAACATTTAACACTCCACTCTTCACATCCTCGAATATCACAACCATTGGTGTTTAATTATGTGAATTGACTGGTGTGCCTATGGGCTGTTTGTGTGGTTAGTACAAGCTTCTAATGTGTTGTGTGTATTTACCATCAAAGAAAAAAAAAAATATATATTTATAGTACCGTGTTTCCCTGAAAAATTAGACTTACCCTGAAAATAAACCCTAGCATGCTAATCATGTAAGAGGGAAATGTAAGCCCTACCCTGAAAAATAAGCCCTATCAGCAGCTTCTTTGTGCAAGCAGCAGACTTCTGAGAGTGCAGCCACGTGGTACCCAGCGACGGAGGGATACCAAGAGAAGAGGACGGAAGCAGCCGGGATGCACACCGTGGGATCGGAGTACGGTATCAGTAGTGGTGAGTACTTTTTTTTTTAACCAAATGCTGACCCCACTGACACCAATGATTTTTGGGAAAATATTGTAAATGTGAGGCAAATGGTGCTTTGTATTGTGTGGGGGCACTATATATGTGGGGGCACACATGGGGACAATGCATTCCCCAGGTAATATAGTGTTCCCACAGTTAAGTACCATATGTATCTTCACATATGGAGGGCATGCTTTGAATTGTGCGGGGGCACTATACACATAATTTAGTGCCCCCACATTACGGTATGTGTGTTCACATATGTGGGCATGTTCTGTAGATTTTTGTACATGAATAAATAGAGATTTTTGTAGATCCACTGAAAATAAGCCATAACGAGATTTTCGGAGGTAAAGGTAATATAAGACCTGGTAGATAAAAAACATTACTATCTCATTTTAATAACTTTAGTATTTTCATAACTCTCACTTTCTCTTTTTTGTTTATTATCACTACAGAGCCAGAAGCCGACAAACATTTACTTGCTGGAACAATTATACCCTCTGTACTGTTGTGTCTAGTTGTAGTTACATTGGTAACTTTATACTGCAAACCAGGTAAGGACCTCTTACATATAAATAATTATTATGTCATATAGTTTAAAAAGAACATTTCCCAGTAAGAGTTTTGTGGGGAAACAACAATATTATTTTTAAATGGTTGTAAGGATTGATGATATCCAATGATTTAGGCATTAATAGATTCAAAATCAAGTTTACTTATTTGTGAAGAATTTCTTGGAAAATTCATCCAGTAAACCCTTTCACTGACCTTAAGATGTAACAACATTCACCTGACTTTCCACAATCACTGCAAGTGAGGAATGAGTATGCAGCTCACAATACTAAGGGTGATGTCATTACCCATGTTTGGATAAACAATAAATATAGGCAGTGAACCTACAAGAAACCCCTTTTTGGAATTCATGGCTTGCAGCAAGTTGCTAAAGCACACAATGGGTAATGTTCCCTATGGCTGTTCTTTGTGCGGTGGTACCACTGCTAACAACCACTAATCAATGTTAACCCTGCCTCACCAGCAAAAAGGAACCATTTGCAAGGTAAATAACTGGCTGGGAGAAAACACACATTTTGCAAATTGCAAACTTTTAAAATTCACCACAAACTCTAGTTTGGCTAATGTGAATTTAATTGCTGTCCATGTCCCATGAGAAGATTTGTTTTCATTTTCTTCCGGTTGACATACCAGTAAAGTAACAGAGACATCTTTCCAACCGGGAAATAGAAAGCAATATTGGAACTCATTTTTTAGGGGGGTTGGTGGTTTAAACATCTGCAAAACAATCAGTGACCTTGTTAGGGTATACCTCTTCCTATGTAAATCTTGGAAAAGAAAGTAAGGGAAAATGTATCTTATCGAGCAAAAAACAGGTTCTACAACTTCCCCACTCAATTTAAAAGATAAACGTACTATAATTATCAATTGGTTGCATTATGCAGCAGGCAAACCTCTTAGTACCCTTGGTTCTTGGTTAGAAAGCTGTCTATATATCACAGCCATTGGTCTTTAAAATCTTGGTAGCAATATCCTGATCTTTGCTTTATTTCTTACAGCACCACCAAAGGTATCAGAGTTTGTCGGATTGAGTGATTTATTTCATGGGAAGAGATCAACACTGTCCTGCATGGTTTCAGGTTTCAACCCAAAAAACATTGAAATATTGTTTTATTTGAAGAGAACTGATGGACTTACGTTTCTGATTAATTCATGGAAATACCCATCACCACCAGTCCAGTGTAATGATACTGTAGATAATGCAGGCCATACGGAATCACAACCTCTTAGTTCCAGAAATAGTTCCAGAAATAATTCTGTCATGGAATTGGCAGTAATACCTCAACCAAAGAGATCATACTTTTTATACAGCTTTCTGCATTCTATTCATATAACTCCGGACATAGAGAAAGATAATGGGGCAGATCTCAAAATGATTGTGATACACAGTGCACTGAAATATCCACTCTGCATTCAACATACATTGAGGATCAAAGGAGGTAAATGAGAGAAATATTAAACAACATATTTTAGTATTACAATTTTAACTAATAGTATACAGTATGTGCATTAACAATTGGCATATGCCTGTTTTGTAGAGCTATAGGAATTTGGATAAAAACAAAAAAAGCGCTTAGTGGGGGCTTTGCCTGGGGATTGCAGCGTGATTGTGGAACACTCCAAGTGTTCCCCCAACAAGCATCTCTTTTGAGCACCCAAAGAATACTTTTTCCCCAAATGAGCATTAGACTGTGTGGACTCCCCCTTTTATATCTATACATCAGTGTTAGAATCACTCTTAGAGCTTAGGACCATGCTAGACCTGGAACGTACAGCTCACGTCGAAGCTTCCTGGTTTTTACACCGGACAGGCTAGCACTATACTCATCCTGAAAAACATGTTTTGTTTTGTAATTGGATCTTCCAATCATGTCCTCTCAGCATGCCACTGGCTTTAAAAACCAAATAGTCATCCCGTCCATACGGTAGTGAGAAAGGTCGGGGCCTCTATCCATTGTAGTCATTAACTAAAGTAGGTAATGGTGGAAATCTAAATTAATAAAAAGTTCTTCAAGGAACTATGTGCTAACACTAGATATAGCATATCGAAAAACATGGAGAGAAGAAAAGCAGGGTTGTTTGCACTGTATATTCAATACAATTTTTCTGTCTGCAAAAAAACTGCTTTTTTTCCTCTCCATGTTTTTCCATTGTAGTCATTAAATAGGATGATGTAGCTGCAACACTCTGATCTTGCTTCACAGATCCAAAGACTGGAGCAAAATTATAATAAAGGTTGCCACTAATCCTGATGGCTCCTTCTAAAGTATTGGTCCATATATACTGTGGGAGGTTGTCTGCTTACAGTGTATTGTATTATTATGATTATGCTTTGGGTATACTCTGCTACTATGTTGACTTGGTTTTGCCTTGTTAGTGGGTTGCCAAGTTTGCCCTGTCAGCAAAAATAAATATAGGGCATAGTGTTGGCAGAGCAGTATTCACACCATAAAATTTTTTAAGCTAGGTGGGAAGAATGACAAAAAACCAAAAGGTGGACTTTAAAGGCAATAAATAAACAATTCTCAAATAGACATAATTTATTTGTACAAAATACTTAAAACACTTTATATTCTTCTAGAACAAATTATTATACAAATAATTAGCGAACAATATTTGTACAAGTTATAATTATTTCCGTGATTACATATGATTTAGTTCTATTTCCATAACTACATATAATTTGATGCGCTTCCTGCATATCACCACAATAAGGAGAAGATACGAACACATAGTTTTTGAATGTGTGAGATAATCCCGTAGCAGTCTTTATTAGCATATCAAATTATAACTAAAATTGGCCTCATAACCTGATAGTGAACTAGACAAGAATGATTTAATTTATTATTTGCTATGGCTAAATTAGCTTTTTTATTTTTATTTTTTTTTAGATCTTCTTAAATTGTCTGTCATTAGGCACCCACAATATTTTAAACATGGTGAAGAGGTGACTTTGACTTGTGACATGTCAAAATATGTTCAGGGATCCTTAAATATCTCCTGGCTGAAAAAGGATTTGATGAAGGAGAAACCAAGTTTAAATATACACAGCAAAGGGAAGACAAGAGATGTAAAATATAAACATGAACACACAGCAGAAGAAAAACGAGGACATCTGTATATTTCGTCCAGCTCTTTAACATTCAACCTTAATGTTAAAGAGGACCACGGGACCAAATACATCTGCACTGCCCACAATCCAAAAACAGGCCAAAGCGTACAGTCCTTCCTGGAGATATTTGTCACAGGTAAGTGGCTGGATTACAGCAAACTTCTAATTATTATTATCCAGTATTTATTTAGACCAGACATATTAGTCAGTGTTTTACAGAGTCCATATTCATGTCACCAGCTGTCCCTCAAAAAGGCTCTCAAAAAGGCTTACAATTTAAACTCCCTGCCAAGGTCATAGACATACGTGAATAACACAGTCTAAGGGCAATCTGGGGGGAAGCCAATAAATGTGAGAGGAAAACCTGAAAACTTAGAGGAGACCCTCCAGACACAGGGGGAACATGCAAACTCATTCCAGATAGTGTACTGGTTGAAATTGGAACCCAGGACCTAGGGCTGCAAAGTCACGAATGTTAGTCCCTGTGCCACCCATAGTTATGCTCTAATACACTTTGAAAAATGATGGTTCACTAGTTGGCATTAAAGCCTTGTAGTAATTGAGCAGTAGTCATTTTAATGTCTATCTTGGCTTGGAGGTCCTGTACATTTATCTAGCAACAGGGGTCCCAGAGGCCACAATTTCAAACAGGCCCCTTGCTTCTGAGGATTTGTAGAGGCACTCCTAGTAACCTATATAAGTGTCCCGCTAATGCTAACTCAAAACAGTCAGCAGCAGAAATCTGGGAGGCTCTAACTGAGTGGTGGTCTTTCACTGGTTGGGGGAGGTCTCTCACTGAGGGCTGGCACGGACCATGAATGATGAGCGATGACAATGGAAGTGAAGGGGAGAGAGCACAGCAGGGTGCTGCTTGCTTGTTCTCCCCCGTCCCCTCTCCATAGAGCAGAACAGAGCTGTATGTACTATACATACAGTGCTTGTTCATGCATCTTTCGGTCTTTTGTCATTGGGTTGGATCATGAAAGATCCTTTCCAATGACAAAGTCTTACATGTGTACGTAACCCAACACATAATATTTACATTTAGCTCTCTGCATACTACCATACACTATTTCACCGCTCATGTTTAGGCTTCATAACCATTACTTATCTTTCTTTATCTAGTCTCCGCTCTGCTGTGCAGCTGTTCAGCTATGATTCACTTTTGGGTTACATAGTAAGTTAGGTTAAAAAAAGACATAAGACCATCAAGTTCAACAACTAAGGAAATGAACATATCCCAGTTGAAGAATACCCAGCGCCAGCAATCATTTATAGTGACATTCAGCTAATCCAGGAACAGAAAAGAGTGAGAAGGCACCTACAGAAGATTTGGGGTTTTCAACCATAAATAGTGTTGTCTATGAACCTTCAAAGAAATAAATAAATATGTTCGGAATACTTACTGATCTTTCAGTTCTACCACAAAACCACAACCACATATCACCAATGATGGTTTGCTGCACGTGGGATTTTAGAATTGTCTATATTTTAGGTACACATGTATGTTGCGTATGCCCAGCAATTGACTTCCTCTTCTATAGTTTTTGATTGTCCTCTCAATTTAAGGGTGTGATCCACTGGAAGGAAGAGAGTCAAGTGCTAGATTCCGAGTATAAGTCTTGTAGAGGCCTCTAATGACTTGTTAGTGTCATTACTTTAGAACGTTTTGTTTTGGAGAGCAGTAGGAGGCAGACCCTGATTTCCATATTTAGATACAATTGGGATATTTCACTGGAGGAATCACTAGCAGAAAGGAGGTCCTTTATATGGGGTGCATCACTATAGGGATCAATAGAAGGAAGGAAGCCCTGATTCCCCTAAATAGGTAGATTTGTGTGGTCATCAATAGGGGGATCACTAGTAGGAGGTTGAAGGTCCTGATTCTCCTATACTAATTAAATGCTAGAAAATATGACTTGAGGGGTCACCATCCGGAGGAAGGATGTCCTAAATCTCCTATATAGATGGAATTATGGGTCATCAATAGAGGGATCCCTAGCAGGAGAATAAAGGTCCTGATCCCCCATATATTAGATAGAATTTCGGGTGTATCACTAGAGGGATCACCACCAAGAGGAAAGGTCTTGATTCCTCCAACACAGATAGCATTTTGGGGGGTATTACTAGCAGAAGGAACAAGGTCCTTGCACCCCTATATAGATAGAAATATTGGCATATCAATTGAGTTATCACCAGCAGGAAGGATTTGGATCTCTATCTAGATCCCAATTAATACTGTGTCTAGTTCTCTAGTGTCTCATTTACAAAAAGATATCGAAGGGTAGAACATGTCCAGAGAGTAACAGCAAAAATGATGACAGGTCTATGCTGACATGAACATCGACATGATCTATACTCAAACAAAACAATCGACCTGATACAAATACTCTCAACTATGGTGTTTTTTACTTAATATTTTCAGCCATACCAGTGATGGAGCCAATAAAATCCAGGCCTTCAGTGCAGCATGTTGGTCAGCAGATGGAACTTTCCTGCAACATCCTCTCCTTTCATCCACAAAAAATAGTCATTCAGTGGTACAAGGAGGAAACAATATTACCAACAACAGTGAATGATTTACGTATTGGAGAAGACGGCCTGTACAGTGTTACTTCTTTTTTGAACTACACCCCCCAAGCCGAGGACCACGGAAAAGTATTCAGGTGTCAAGTTGACCATCAGAGTTTCACAGATCCTGAAATTAGAGAATGGAAATTGGAAGATTTGAGTAAGTAGAGCAGAACAAGCCTAGAACAGAATATTGTTAAAGAAAAAAATTAACATCTTTGCTGAAAATTGTAAAAATTCCTAGAAACTGATTTAGGATGTTGTCTTCAGGGATGACCAAGAGTTAGGAAATGTAGTAACTCTAGAACCTGCTCACACTAACTGCTGACCTCCAGAGCATCACAGTCCTTTCTAAGTTCATTTTTCCAAAATTGGCTAAGGAAATATGATAGCTTGCTTCATTCTTTCCACAAATACCATCACTTAAAAGAGTAGGGTCCTTCCAGAAAATTCCAGGATTCACTATTTTTATGGTGATCAACTTTTTTTGTAACATGTTTATTTATTTTGATAACACCTAGGGTTTGAATTTTTCTGTGGCACCTAAATTCTCCTCAATAATCGCTCAATATTCTATGTAGGTGGGTAGAAGAATCTCCCAACCTTTAAGAAACCATATCATTGGTCTGGTTGCTGTATTACTGATTCGGAATATCAAATCAACTCCCTTTTGTATATATAAATACATTTTTTAGCAAATACATTATCCCATGAAGACTGATTTTACTTCAATTAACTTTTTATTTTTTTTAATGTTTTTATTGAATATTAAACAAACAAAAAATGATGTTGACAATGCCAGGGTCAGGGTTACAGCACATAAATTGGTACAAAATATACAAGTATTAAGTAAACAGAAAACGACAGGCAGGTAAGATAAAATAAACAATTATATTGCTATGTACTGATCTATTGTAGTTTACAGTTCACAATAACCATTGCTTCCACTCACACATCTTGCAAAATCACAGGGGGATCATTATCTAACACTGTTAAGGTATACCAGGAGGTGTGTTCAAAAGATTGTTTGAGCTGTCTCTTTACTGAAAGAGATTGGGTATCTATATAAGACTCCCAAAATTTCAAAAAAACTTTGCTACCTTAGTTTCCTTGTCCATGGATGCCTCAATCCAAGCCATTCGAAAAACATAACCCAATTTTTCTTGAAAGAGCCCAACAGGTGGTGGATTTGAATCCAGCCATTTATGTAATATAGTTTTCTTACCCACTAAAGAAAGAATAGCCAATAAAGTTATACGTCCCCTTATAGCTCTTGCACCCTGTAAGTCATAAGTGCCTAAAACGGGCTATTCTGAAATTAGAGCAACATCGTTAATAAAGTGAGAAGCAATAAAGTGTGCCACCTCTTGCCAAAATCTCTTTATTTTTTGGCAGTTCTAAAAAGCATGGTACACACCTGCTTGATCTTGCAAGCATTTAGGTCAATTAGAAGTAGAGGTATAACCCATCAAATAAGCTTGCTGTGGAGAAATATATACTCCATGGTAAATTCTGAGGGTCATTTCCCTGTACGTTGCTGAAGGAAGCACTGACCATGCCCTAGATAACGCTATAAGGATATCATTGGGTGCTTTGTTTGGGAAGTGTTCAGACCACTTACCCAGACCAGTTTTCCTGGTGGAGTAGTCCAGATCAAGTTTATTGGTTTTGTAATTTTCTTCTATTGCTTACCTAAAGGGGTTCCCTTTGGACAAAAAATTTCCAAAGTATTTTTCCAATCTCGGGTCGAGAGAAGATTTCAATATTCTCGAAGTATAAGACTTTATTTGTAGAAAAGCATATATCGCAGATCTCAGAAAAGGGTATTCAGTTACCACTGCTTCAAACTGAAGGGGTTGTAGCGTAGTTCCATCTACCAGCGATCTAATAGTCATGAAAGTATGAAAGGTATGAATAGTTCATGATAGTATGAAAAGCATGAAAAGTCAGCCACTTCTGTAATAAGGAAAGATGAGCTAAATGTGAAAGAACCAGATTACCCTAATATGGGAAAAAAAGAGAGGAATGACTATTCAAAATATGTTTACCCCTAATCCTGTGCCATACTGTCCAACAAGAAAACAATATCGGATTTGATATCACTTCCTCAGGTAATAGTTCTTTATGCATATGTAATAGATACTTTAAGTTAATATGGGGTACAAATTGATGCTCTAATAAAGAATCAGCATACACATTAGTATCATGTAACCAATCCTTAATATATTTCAGAATAGACGCAGCATTGTATAATTCTATGGCCGGGAAATTTACTCCTTCATTCCTTGTTGATTGTTGTAGTACAGATAAACTTAGTCTGGCACATTTACCTCCCCATATAAATTCAGAAAACAGTTATTAAAGGCTTTAAGATCAGATTTTTTAATTATTATGGGCAAGGATTGGAGAACATAAAGAATCAGTGGGAAGAGAATCATTTTTAATGAACTGATCCTTCCCAGATATGAATGCATCAATTTAGACCAGTTGCACAATTGTTCTGTAAAAGCTTGAAAAATATGTTCTATATTCTGAGAATACAATTTATAGGGGTTTTTGGTAATTTGTACTCCTAAGTACTGTACTCCTAAGTACTGATATACCATTAAACTCCAGTAAATCATCTAGGAGCTGATGGAGAGGGTCCAAGGCCAAATTAAATAAAATTGGAGAAAGGGGGCATCCTTGTCTGATACCTCTAAAGAGTACTATAGGCCTTGAAAAATTTCCAATAATGATAAATTTAGAAGATGGATTATAATATATATATTGTCTGTAAGATGAAAACACCTGTCCAAACGCCCTATTGGATAGTACAGCATTAAGCAAAGGCCATTCTATTTTGTCAAAAGCCTTTTTGGCATCCAAACTTATTATTATGGATTTAGAGTTCTGGATGCCATAAGACTGTATGGTAGCTGCAATAGCTGCTGGGATTTCAATAGCCGAATGCTTGTTACAGACAAAGCCTAGTTGGTGATTAGTTAGTGTAGTAGGCAAGACATTCTGCAATCTATTTGGAAATATTGGTCTATAAATTGGTCTATAAGAAACTAATTGGTCAGGATCTTTGCCTGGTTTTAGAATTAAAGTAGTATAAGCTTCATTAAAACCCGGAAAAGGAATCTGATGGGATAATATTTCATTATACAATTCTGCAAGTAATGAATTTATTGCCAGAGCTAAGTTTTGTAATATTCAGCCAAAAATCCATCTGGACCTGGTGTTTTATTAGAAGATTTTAATTGTGTAAAAGATTTCTGATTCTGAAACTGGGGCATTTAGTTGCTCCCTATGAACTGAAGATAACTTTGATCATTTGGATTTTTCTAATAAGCTTTGTAGCAACTGAGGTTGAGAGTCCTAAGCAGTGTATAGATTGTCAAAAATACTTTTAAAAACCCCTTAAATTTCCTGGATGGGTGTAAAAAAAAGTATTAGAAGATGAATCTTTCAATCTCAAGATATGATGCTTAGGGCCCAGGGGATTGTCCAACCTTGATAACAACCTACCTATTTTTTTCCCTCAACTATAAAATTTATGTTTGGTATAACTAACTTGGGTTTTCACTCTAGTATCGACGTTCAA
This sequence comes from Pyxicephalus adspersus, assembly GCF_032062135.1. NCBI lineage: Eukaryota > Metazoa > Chordata > Amphibia > Anura > Pyxicephalidae > Pyxicephalus > Pyxicephalus adspersus. Next base: position 61,195,904 of record NC_092866.1, on the reverse strand, counting down.
ATTCAATTGAACTACTGCTTCCTGCCAAGATTTCTTATTTTCTTTACTATTAGATTGAAGATACAATTTATATTGTTGCACAACCTGGTCCTGGAGAGAGTTATACTGTTAATAATATTCTCGATTACGTTTTGCTACATAAGACATAATATGCCCCCTCACAACAGCTTTCATAGTACAGCACAACAAGATTGGGGTATCCCAATGTTGTACATTATCATCAAGTCCATCTGCTCAAAAGGACTGAAGGTAGGACTTAGATAAATAAGTTGGAAAACGCCACATAAATGTTTTCCTAAAAGATTGTTCTAACTGCAGTTGGAGGATGGTCAGAAAAGTAAAATTCCCAATAGATACCTTATTAATCTTTGGAAGTAGGCCTTCTATTGCTAATAACAAGCCAATTCTAGAAAATGTAGAGTGAGATTTAGAATAACAAGTATAATCCCTCTTCGTTGAGTGGAGGAGACGCCACACATCCACCAAAGGTGTTTGAAACAATAAACGTTTTAGTTCAAAAGTAGATGGATCTGGTCTAATATTGGTTTTCTTTGATCTGTCAAGTAACGGATCAATAACTGTGTAAAAATCCCCAGCCAAGACTAAATTAGGATAAGAATTACTTAAAATCTTCTTACAAAGATCAATGAAAATAGCAGAAGAATTATTATTAGGTGCATATATAGAACCAAAAGTATAAATTGTACCCGCAATCTCCACTGCTACAAATAAATATCTGCTAGCAGGGTCAAATTCCGTAGAAATAATTTTTTTTAAACACAATAACCGCACCTCTCCTTTTGGTCATAAATACCATGTGAATCACTTCACCTATCCAGAGGGCTCTGAACAATAGGACCTGACTCTCTTTCCATTGTGTCTCTTGTAAAAACACTAGATCCGAAGATTGATTTTTAAATGCATTAACACCCTCTTACAATTTTGAGGACTATTCAAACCCGCCACATTCCATGAAACAAAGGAGTTATAAGAAACTGAACCAGATCATGGCCTTTATACGATTCCGGTACACCAATAAAGTGCAAATTAGACCTCCTATTGAGATTCTCCAAGTCCTCTAATTTAGTTTCCATGGAGATAAGTATAATATCTTAAACAGCAACTTTTGTATTGTATTGTAAAAGCTGGTCTTCCAAGTTGCTTACTCTGTGTTCCAATTTAATTGTTCGTTGAGTGTTGGAAGAAATATTCGCCAATGCTGATTCAATAGATTTTTGTAAGCCATCAAATTTGTTATCAAAATAAGGCATCAAAACCTTAGATACTTTAGATGCTTTTCTGGAGCAATCAAATGACCCAGACAGTGGGCCTACCTTTGAACTTTCCCCCTCCATATGTTCTATTGAAAACAAAATGGTTGAGACAAAGAAGATGATGGAGGGGAAGGGGAATCAGCTTTTAATGGAGGCTTAATTTTCTGCTTGTTGGCGTTCTTGTGCATAGAAGAAGACTGTTGTTTCCTAAAAATATATATATTATGTTGCAGAGACTGCACTGATGCACTAAAGACTTCAAAGGCAGTATTCAAATATTAACCCACTTTACTTTGGAGATATTATCCAATATACAAAATAGGAGGCCTACTATATAAGAAGCCTACTATATTAGGAGAGAGCCCAATGGAGGTTTCCCAGCAGTGCTGCCATTCCAACAAAATATATTGATCTTTGGAAGATATTCTATTCCCCAAAAAGTCAAAGAAGCAATGCAGAGTAAAGAATGAAGTATTCCAAAAATCGAGTTTCCACTCACAGTTTCAGAGATAGTAAAAGCGCCTGCATAGAAAGCCTGAACAGCGTATCTTGCTTCCAATATGGCAGCTCCCAACCACGTGGCTACAGAAAATGGCGCTGACTCTGGGTGTTTGTGCAGAGTGAGTGCCGCTCGGTCCGAGCCCTCACCCTGCACAATTGCTCCCTGCAACAGTCTACACCAACAGTCTGGGCAAATTTTTTGGCTTAGCCTATTGTCGGATCATTGGAGCCAGCTCACAAGGAGCCAGATAGGATGCGGCCCCTCCTCAGGCTCCGCCCCTGGAAGTCTTTCTCAATTAACTTTTAAAAGATTATCACTAAATGATTGCTCCAACTGTTAGTCTTTTGGAACCAATTTCCTCTGTTCTTCTTTTTGGCTTTATCGATGTATCTCTATAAAAAATCTATATATATATATATATTTTGATTGCCCAAAATTACTGCATATTCCACAAAACTTTTCCTCTAACCTCTATTAGAATACATTTGTATTTTGAAAAGCCATCAAAGAAAAATGGATTGGTAAAAAAGAGCACCGATAGATTTAAATAGATATCTAAAAGGGGGGCTCTTCTTTTACGACATACTTCTTACCAAACAATAATGTCTAACTTTCTCTTTTTAAAAAGTTTGTAGATATTTACCAATATGTTTTTAGCTAAAACTGCCAATTTCCTGGCTGAGATGATGATCTATTTGTCTACAGTGTGTGTGTAATTATATACACAAAAACTAAATTTTTAAATATCCTTTCACTAAAATAATTCCTGGTGGAATTATTCACCTGCCATGAAGGTGCGTTTTAGAAAATTCCTGTTTTAGAATGACAACTTTCTTTCCCTGGCCCCCACTGGTCCTCTTTCTTTCACATTTTTACATGAGCTTTCAATGGAGGCTACAAGTGGTCATTTTACTGCTTTTTAAGCTGATTTATGTATAATATCCATGTTACAACAATGTCTCCTTATGCACTGTAGAAAAAGATGTAGACAGGAAATGTAATATACACAACATAACCAAATAAAAATAAAGGAAAAAGGCTGAAATATACAAAAATGAATGCAGCAATCATAAGTAAGGACTTGTACAGGGCGATATATAATAGTTTTGTTTGTGATTTATATAACCTTTATTAATACCATAATGTAAAGCCCTCTGTTATTTATTAGAAATATCTAATATAATCTATCATATACTATTTTTTTAGGAATGAATGACACAAAAAAAAGAGACACTCGAACCTTCCTTAAAGGTTTCGGTATTATAGCAATGTAATACCTTTTTCACTTTTCATTGGATTCAGTTGGGCATTATACACCGAGAACAAAATCCATCAAAGTGGAAGAGGCAAGAAGACGTTTGTACATTTAATAGTTTGTTTTTTTGGACTTTCTAAACAAAATCCCAGTTTATTGTCCTTTTGATGTTATATGGGGCCAGACTGCGACAAATTGAGGTAAAAGATTCCCCGGGATTAATAGAAATAAACAAAGCACTAGGTTCAATAGTCAGTGGAAGTATAGATGCCCATTGTTGGTATCAATCAGAATAGTTGTTCCATATCTTTGGTATAAGTGTCCCATTGTTATCATCAGTGGGAGCAATGGTGCCTCATTGTTGGTGTCCATAGATTGGAGCCCATCAATTCAGTCCATTGGAGGAAAAGTGTCCCTTCATTAGTATCAATAGGAAGAATTTTCCCTCAATTTTTAGTTTCAGTGGGAATAATGGTGCCCCATAATTGCTATAAGTACATTAACCATCGGGGTCAGTGGTATAACAGTCCCGTTATTGGTGTCTGTTCGAGGAATGACGCCCTATCATTGTTGTCAGTGTAGGTATAGTGCTCCTTTGTTGGTGTCATGAGGAGGAATAGTTCCTCATTATTGATGTCAGTGAAAGAAAAGCTAGCACCCCTTAATTTGCACCAGTGGTGGGAATGGTGCCCCACCATTAGTGTCAACAAGAGAAATAGTGTCCACTTGTTAGTATCAGTAAACGTAAGATTCCTATTATTGGTATCAATAGGAGGAATAATGTTCCATCGATGGTGTCAGTGGGAGGAATTGGGCCCCATCATTGGTGTCAGTAGGAGGAATATTATTCCATAAATAATGTCTTTAGAAGGTGCCCTATTGTTTGTTACAGTTCCCTTTGAAATGAATGGAAGATCCCTCTATGTTGGGAGAAAGCAGCAATGCAATAGGGGGCTAAAAGGTTTGATTACCTGGAACCCAGGGTTAACATTAGAACTTTATCATTTTATGGTTATAACTCCTCATGGGTGGATCCACAGAAATCTGGATCAAACCACGAGGAATCTCAAAAAGATGTTTACAATTCTTCCAAACAATTTCTTCATGACCATGTAAGTACAGCCCAATCAATCATTTGCACAGTCCTTGGGATGAAAAGATAATTTGCAAAATCTTGAAACTGGTCTTCGTATTCAATATGAATTTAATATTTTCCAAAATGGTTAAAATGTTTTTACTGTTTTTGTAAATGAAATGTCCAATCAACTTCTTGGACAAGCTCTGAACCCTCTCCACAAATGTTCATTTTAAAATACGGTTCTCAAGTCAGTTATATGGAGGTAAGGTTATATTATAATCTTATATTTTTATGTCCTTTATTTTTTGCATAGGAGGAAATGCTATACCCCTTGGTTGGTTGCAAAATCATTTGACTGGCCTTTAGTTGCTCTGTTTTCACTTTTTTAATGTGGTTCAGTATGAAGTTATCGAGTTAAAATATAACGGTTTATAAACTTCAGAAATTTTAGCATACGTGGACGAATGTTATCTAGGGCCGGTGTTTTATCAAAAGTCATTTTATTTTCTCCTGTGTTAGTATCCTAACATTACATATGGAGCATTACTTTGTTTTCTTCATTGTTTGCCTTTTTGTGAAGATGAAAAATGAAGGGACTATTATTGTAACGTAAAATTTATTTTTCTATACTTTTTAAAACTGGAACCCAAGGTAAGTAATCCTCCAGTATGTAGATGCTATTCTTCTTTTTGGCACCAACACAAGTTGAATATAATGAATTTTATTGTATGTCTTTGACTTAATGGCCCTAATTTATTAAAGCTCTCCAAGGCTGGATAGGATACACTTTCACAAGTGAAGCTGGGTGTTCCAGCAAATCTCGAATGGATTTCTTAAAAGTCATTTTCTATTTGCTAGCAAATGTTTTCAATCTTAGATCAGATCCATTCCAGACTTGTTGGATCACCCAGCTTCACTGATGAAAGTGTATCCAGTCCAGTCTTTGAGACCTTCAATAAATCAGGCCCAAAATGTAACACAATACAAGATGCACTATAAGTGCAACTGGTATTTTAAAAATGTTTTCCTAATTTTTATTGTTCATGCAACCTAAATAACACAATTTGCTTTGTTAGTGCTTTTGCAGCATAGTTTCTAAATGCTGCCATTATCTATAATGTTACTAGCATTTTTATCAAAATATATTAAAGATGCAGCAATTAAGATTTTTTTAAGAATACAACGCATTGCCCTGTACCACAAGGTTTGGCACTCACTGCATAAGCCTTAGTAAACAACCAAATAATATGCACTGGATGAACATGTAGCAACGTATTGCTGTTAAATCCCACAAGTCCTCTTTACACTGTCATTAAAAGTGCATTTTAAATAAAGTCTTAAAAAAAACATGTAATGTAAGTACATACATGGGAAGGATCTTTTCCCCTGTACAACAAAAAGCATCCTACCGCCCCTGAAACTGTGATACCCTAGGCCAAAGATCCTCCAGTTCAGTTCTTGAAGGCCAGGATCTGAACACTTTTTTAGTTTTTCTTCAATAGCAATAAAGTAACTCGGAAATAACTTACAAAGAGGACAACATGACCATTTTATACCTAATCTGACTTGTATATATATCTTTAGGAACTGGAGTTCAGGACCCCTACCCTGGTCTATGACCTATGTGGTAGTTTGTAAATTCAAGCCTTCATGAGCGTGGTCAATACATACGGAGATATAAAATGTGTACACAACACTGTTAACCACCTGATGTCTAGATTTCTGTAACAAAAGATACTCTGTTTTTCATGAATTTTTTTTTTTAAATTGTAGACCTGTAACTTACAGAAATATGTCCGAACAAGGGTCTAGTAGATATCATGAATATAAAAAACGTTTGAAACACACAATCATGTAAAAAAAAAAATTACTTTTAATAAAATTAAATAAAAAACACAAAAATCAGCTTAAACAAGAATACATAAATACATCAAAAATACTGAAAATGCAATAATTGGGTATACTGTATAGTAATATATTTTTCTAAAACACCTCCCTAGTGTGGTCCATTTTAAAACAACGTCACATACCTATAGATAAAACCACATAAATATATTTTGTATTATTTCGTATTGGACTGGATACAGGACTTTGTATTGAATCCAATACAAAATATTTGAATTTCCCGCTACGACCCCCATCGACGGGCGCACGCACGGACATCATCAGGAATCGCCGAGGGACACATACGCGAACGCCGGGTATTCTATTTCTTTCCGAACTTCTGTACTTCCATGTAAAGAGTGTTAAATTTTTGGCATGGAAATTTATTTTAGATTGTAGGCTATAATTCACCGAATTACTCAATAATTACTTATAATTCACCTAATTACCGCATAACTCACCGAAATATGTCCAAAATTTTATAAATTATATAAAACATAAAAATATATATTACATATTATAAGACATAAAAAAATCTTAAAAAAAAAAAACTTTAAAAAAAAATCTGTATAATGTAATTTAATTGGACAGTAGCTTATATAATATATATAAAATACAATTATATATATATTATATAAAGATTTCTTTGTATTGGACTCAATACAGCTTTTTTGTATTGAGCTCAATACAAAGTTATTTGAATTTCCCGCCCCACCTCCCGCACCGATGCATGCAGCGACATCACCGGGAAACCCCGGAGATCGTCACTGCACTCACCGGGAGAAGACAGAAGAGGACAGACGTGTCCGGAGGAACTGCGGGGACCGGGTAAGTATATTCTTTCAATTGTAATCCGATTATCATACAATGTATGACAATCGGATTGCAATATAATGTTTGTTTACCCACCTGAGAAAAGTTCGGGTTTAACACTTTTTGCAAGTGTTTTTACCCCGAACCAAGGTCAAGTTTAACGGCTGGGTGGTTAGGATACCAGGTTTTTGTTATGTAAAAAAAACATCAAAACAAAAAATTTTAAAACATTGGAAGAGTGCCAAATATTGTCAGGTCAAGATGTGCCATGCCATGGATTCCTAACCACCAAGAAGACTGAATTTCATAATAAATCAAAAGGTGCTTCAACAAAGTATTAGCTTAAGGGTGTGCACACTTATGCAACCAGTTTGCCATACTTTTTTTTATATTTTTTTCAAACAGATTTTTTTGTTTTTCATTTGAAGTGTACAGGTTATAGGTTACATTAAAGGTGGGAAATTTTTTGAAATAATATACTGTGATTTAATTTTTTACAGTTTTTCTATCCACTGTATTTGAAATTATATGTGGTCTGCATAAACATATTTCATATACACACTTTGGTGTTTTGTTACAAATGTTTAGCCATGATTTTATAGCATAACACTTTATTTTTATTTTTTTTTAAATATCCCTATGGAATAATGTGTGTACTTACAAAGATGTTTTTTTTTTAATAAAAGAAGAATTTATAGCAAATATAAAATATGGGTATGTTGTATTTATTTTGAAGATCTGTCTGTCTATCTTTCACAACCTTTACTGCAAAACTTAATTGCTTATAAAATTCTGCACAGCACCAGAACTCAATTAAACAAAGGATGTGGTCAATTGTGCGGGGCATGTACAGGGTATACACCATTGACTAAAGTGGAAAAACAGAGTCCATGATAGGGTACTATGATAACAATTATTAACACAGTATACGCCCTTCAATAGGCTCGGGACCTTCCAGATTAGGAAATGGGGTAGCAACCATGTGTCCCCCCTCTCTAATCCACAAAAGTTCTTCTGGATTTTAACTTTCCCCAAAAGCAAGAATGCAAAAAGCATGCGGCCCCTCCTTTTCGTAAAAACCAGACCAGCCTGCCCCCAATGGTAGCAAGGGCCTTAGGGGAGAGTCCCTTTACCCCACAATGTTTGTGGGGTCTGTGGGTGGGCAAACCATTTGAAATCTGGAAGACCCTTTAATAAGAGAAGAACCCAGGCACCCCACCCTGGGGAATGAGTGCAGGGGTACATAGTACACATTATTCTTTTGCACAAAAGGTTAAAACAGCCCTAGAAATAAGGACACCACACCATGTATAACAAATATTTATTCTAACTAATACATTTTCAGGAGTCAGCAATGTGTACATGTGCCCACCATAGACCTCTTCATGTTGTCTCCACACTAATCCCATGCCTGGATGGATGCATCACGCATTGTGGGGTGATGGAGGAAGTGAGGGGTGCTGGGATCTGTATTGTCTATCTATTGAGAACTAGCAATCGCTGAGTTATTGGTGCCATTTAGTGGCATTACATTGGGTTACACATAAGCATAACCCAGAAAATTATCAATGCCTCTAGGACTTTTACACAGCTCACCTGGGCAGCGTAATATTTCCCAGAATCCGGCACCGTCCTGGTGAAAATAAGACAGAAGGGAGCTATGCAGCATTTGGCACAATAGGACGGAATGATTGTTGAGCTGTTATTAATATGTTGCACCTTCTGTTCCCAGAAGTATGTTTACTACAGTAAATGTTAAAATCTATAGATGGGGCTCAGTTGTATGACAACTTCCATGCTTTAGCCAAGCCCGGTGCGCTTGAACTCACATTTTGCTATGACATGCTTTGTAATTCGCTAACTCTCTATGTGTCCCTTTTTGCCAATTTAAAATGTTGGGAGGTATGAAATAGTTACTCCAGCCTCTTGGTAAGTCATGATGTCATAACCCTGCCCACTCTCCTATCGGCCCGGCCACTCTGTCAAATTTTATTTCAGAATGTAGCCCCTGACTAAAAAAGTTTGCCCACCCCTGCTTTATACCGTACACAGATAAGCAGCACACAACATAATAAAAAAACAGACATTAAAGCTCAACTCCCGACATAAATGTCTTCACAAATGGTCCACACAAGTTCAGATTTGTGTAATGCAGGGAAGAGTCAAACCCCTACCATGCTTTTTTTCTGTCCTCAACCTGCAAGGGGGATTTCTCTTGTTTCCAGTCCTAAGGACACCAAGTGTCACCTAAACTTAAAAGGGGATGCATATCCTCAGCAGGCATGCAGACAGCATAAAAACTTGACAAAGGGCCCAACCCCTTCCTACATTTCTCTTAAATTCTGTATTTGAGCCTATTGGGGCTATTTACCTTTGATTGTTGTTCCTGTGACGACAAGAAATGGGGAAGTGTTTGATATCGAGGCATCAAGCTTTGATTAAGATGTTAGGAGCTCCTATCCTTACACCCACAATGTGGTATGACACCAGTATTCTGAAACTGTCCTAGTTAGAAGAATGTATAAAAATAGTTATTTTTTTTAGGTAACTGTTCGCTTGTAAATTCCATTAAAAAGCGGTTCTCCCACGAAATGCGTTGGAAGCTACCAATGTTATTTGAAAATTTGTACATTGTTGTTTTTATTGTCATTCATGACTTTTAATCAAGATAGCTAATAAATATGTCAGATTTTACTGCCACGTTACTCCTTGCTTTCTATAGTAATGCAGCCATAATTCAGCTCCATTTTTGCTATATGTTGTATTTCCTAGGAGGTGGCAACACAAAAAACTTTGATAAAATATTTAGTGTATTTAAAGCCTTTTTGGGTTCTTTTTCACCTCATCAATATTTTACCTAAGTTTATCCTTTCCATTGTTTGTTCTCATGTGACTTAACACAATTTTTGTTTTTTAGTGTTTTTGCAGTACATTTTCTATATGTTGCCATTACCAAGTTTGTACCCAAACTCATCCCGTCCTAGTGCATGTCAGGTCAGTATCACAGGTCTGGAACAAGGAACAGGAACTGGAACAGGACCAGGGCCAGAAAGAACAGCAGGCGGCAAGCCTGTAACGAGCGAGGAAGGAGCATAGGGGAAGGCCGTCATGACTGGGCAGTCAGGGGGCAGATAGCATAGGGTTAAAAGTTTTGGTTGAGAGTGAGCGAGAGAAAAGGGAGGGGGGAAGGAGGTTTAAGGAGGGACAAGAGTAGTTAAAATGGGCAGGAGGAGGAGGGACTCCCCCTTTCAGAGCGGGACAGCGTTCAGGAAAAGTTTTTCCCACCCTCCCTCCCCTTTTAGTGCTTATGTGGTTGGCAGTTTGGGTTTTTGATTGCTGGTTTGGCTAGTAGGGCGGGGGGTTGAGGTCCTCGGAGGGAGTGTGCTGGTGGCAATATTTTGCTTAGGGTTCCATCTTTAGTATGGAATCCCTGGTTTGGGGTAATGGTCTGGTAAAGTGTTTTGGGGAGGGTCTGCACAAGAAAATGATATATTCGTTCCCGAGCTGGGAGTATGGGCGGCTGGGAGCAACTGTCTTTAAGGTGCAGACCCCAAAAGGTGTAAAGTGGTGGCCTTCGAAAACTTGCAACCAGTAAGAAAGTTGTGAAGGCAATATGGTTAAGATGTGTTATTGCTTATCTGGTACTTATTCTTTAATTATGGTGTTATTAAGTTATATTGGTTATTCTATGTATGCGTTTATTTATACTGTTTTATTGTTATTTTGTTATTTATATTTTTTGGATATTACGTTAATTTTGGTTATAATTCTGTTAATAAAAGGCCTACGGGCCATTTAAGCAATGCTTGGAGTGGTAATTCATTGGTGGGAGGATTTGGATGTGGGGGTATTTAGGGGGTGGGGGTGGGAGATTGGATAAAAGGGGAAGGGCAAGTTTGTAAGGCGCATAGCGTGTTAGTTATGCAATAAGTCAATAATGCTGATCTTGGTGCTTTCATTTTCCTCCTTCAGCTGATTGACCTTGTGTTGAGGTCCCTAAGACAGATAATCTATTCAGAATACAGTGTGCATCAGTATGTTCAGTGTAGAGACAGCAACGGCGCCGGGGGAGAAGCTTTTGAATCACTCAATAGATGAATAGTGAGCAGTGCAATAGTGAATAGTGCTGGTTATTTATAACACTTAGTGTGGTGTTATTATTTTTAGGGCTGTTTTATTCTTTCTGGCAATAAGTAAACGTTACTAGGCACTCCTCTACTAATCTACCCAGGGAGCAGATATCTTGGGGGTTTCCAGATTCAAAATAAACTCCCAACCCACAGACCCCCAGAACACAGCGGTCATGTTGTGGGAAAGATGCTATCTTCCCCCACTGATGACTTTTACTATCATTGGGGGGCAGGTGGGGGTCTGTTTTTTGTCAAAAGTAAAGGGACTTCACACTTTTTGCTCCCAGACAGGACAGATTTCAGAGGACTTGTTATTGATTGGAGAGGGGGCACACCAGCATTTTAATCCATTGTATATCCAGGAAGGTCCAGGTCCTTGAGGACATTTGTTACAGGTAAGTGGTTGGAATAAAATGCATTTAAAGTTATGCCCTGATACATCTGGTAAAAAAATAGCTCACCAGTCAGAATTACAGTCTTGTAGTACTGAGAGGTGGCATTTAAACCTTTTCCTTGGCATGAAGATTCTGTGCAGTGGTTTGGGAACAGGGATCACATAGGTTGTAAATTGCTACCTGGCTTCTTTTTTTTTATATTTATTTATTTTTTATTAGCAACCAATAAAAACAGGCTACCAGGCTTCTTACTCCGGGAGGGCTCTATGGGACTGCAAATGCAACCAGTGACAGCTCAGCCCTCAACACTTCACCACATATCATCATTTGGTAGTTCGACATTTGTATAAATAATAAGATCTCAATGTTAAATCTCCCTTTCCTGAGGAAGTGGTAAATATTAAACACCACGAAATGCGTAATATTCACTTTACGCCAAAAACTAGGTCTAGGAATTTAACTCTATGAAAAAAGATTTACCGGTAATGGCAGAAACTATGGACTGCGCAAATAGGGAAAGTGTTGTTGGGCAAAATTTGATATGTGGATAACCAGCCCAGCGTCCAGGCAGTGACGGAAGTTAGGATAACATTTTAGTTTCGCCTGTATTGTCTCATTTTAATTTTCTGGACAAATAATAAAAAGGAAATTTTTAATATTTATTAGATATATTTGTAAATTTATGTATGCACCTATAACGCCCCAGTGCTGTTTTAACTGTGCAGTAGATTAAAAAATTTAAAACGTTGAATAAAAAAAAAATGTAACCTAAATATGAGTATGTTATATGTATTATAAAGATCTGTCTGTCTATCCTGCAGAGCCTCTAGGGTGGAAAAGTAAGGCTCTTGTCAAATGATTTTACTGCCTGCCAATCACCACCACAACCTGAAATGCCAGGTAGAAAAGGTAGCTAAATGGCTCAGTATACCCTTCTGCATTTGTTGGGCATGATCGTCTCCACATAGGTTTGAAAGACATTATGAAGATTTTAAAAATAGTGTAACTGGGATGATGAAGCCAAACCCAGTGGATGTTAGGGGGATAGAAACAGGAAATCTGGACAATACAACTTTCACCTGCGTAATGCTGAAATGCTGATCTGACTTTTGATAGAAAGGATTATCACATGAATGTGTGCAGTAAAGCAGGTAATAAAGTCACAATGCAGGGAGAAAGGATAAGAGACAAAGGGAAAGTGTCTAAGAAATAATGAATAACTTATTAACTTAGTGGAAAAGCCTTTTTTGGTAATAACAGCTTCCAGATGCCTGGAAGAAATTAGTCACATTTATTGCTCAGGTGTTGTTTTGTCCCATGCTTCCACACCTCTGCAGTCTTTCAGCAGGTTTTCTTGGCTTTCCATGTCTATTTGCACCTTCTTTTTTCATGTACCTAATACTTATTCTCTGTGCCTTTCCACTTTATTTCATATATCTTAATTTATGGACTTATTTTTATTGATTTCTTTGTATGTGTGGGTTACTTGGGGTGGTACCAACATCTGGTGTACATTTCATGTCAATAGCCGCGTTAGAAATATATTAAAAGAGAAAAACTTTGATTTGTTCAATTCTTATTTCCGCCACTGCATCTCCTGAAGTATTTCCACAACTAAATGGTTTCACCAACCCTGGGACCCTCCATTCGTTGAGCCTTTGTTGATAAAGTTCATTGAGCAGCTATTTTCTTTGGATCTGATTATCCTTTACACAAATCAATGAAAATCCAAAATGATGAAGCACAATGAATTTTTATTTCACATGAAACTTACTTGCTGTATGGACATGAGGGATTTCAGTGCATCTTGTTTAATTTCCAAAATATGTCCTGCACCAAGATTCATATCTGCATTTGAAATAACATGAAAGAGGCAAAGTCAGTTATATAATCTTCATTTTATCATCTACCAAATCAAGAACATCTTGTAACAAATGCCCTGAAATAAAGAAAGGTTTGGAGTTGCTCACATTTTATGATGATCTCTGATACCAAAAACAGATTTCCTAATGGAAAAGCCAAAATAGCATGAAGTTGGTTAATGCTAATCAGATGGAGGTCAACTATGGGTCAAGTGCACCTGTCAATGACAGTAAAGGATCTTAGAAGCATCAAAAAAACTGCAAGTTCAAGATTACAACCTAACAACAGGTATGTGTGTATGTTTTGTGTTCACTTCACTATGGATCAGACTGTCACTTCTTGTCTCTTCTTAATTAGTGACGGTAAGTACCCAAATATGCTATATAATAAATAAATTATGCACCAATATATATTTAGAAATTAAAGGGCAATGGTATTATGAGCTTCTTTTGCAGCCAATGAATTTCCAAGGATCAATAGACCTGATTTATTAAGGTTTTCCAAGATTGGAGAAGATAGACTATCACATTGAATAACAAATTATTTTTAAGAAAACCATTCCAGGTTTGCTTGATCCCTCCCAGTCTATCTTCTCCAGTATCAGACAGCTTTAATAAATCAGGCTCAATGTGTCACAGTTCCTCAATACACAACTACTGTACATCTTCAGCAAGACCAAAGGGCTTCAAAGTCAGCCCTGGCCCCATTCAATAATGAATTTTGACATTTTCACCTTCAAGTCTGATAGTTATGTCAGAATATGAATGTTTTATCCAAGGTTTCTCTCCAGTGACAAATTAATTATTTGGAAGTGGTGTGCAAGTGCAGCTGTAGTTTAGGAGACCACAATACAACATAAATCCTCATTAAGGGCTGCTTTCATACTTGCTGCCCCCTTAGGCCAACTGTGTTGTCCCACACTTCCATCTTGTCAGTTGGCTAACTATCATGATTGGGGGTCCCTGGTTGTATGGGAAGAGAGACAGAGAACTAACTTACTAATTACAGTAAGACAAGTACTGTAGGAAAGGTGTCTCAGGGAGACTCATTCAGAATCTAGCTGGACGGGCACATCTGGTCATCTTTCTGCATGGAGTTTGCATGTTCTCCACACATTTGAATGGGTTTACTCCAGATATTATGGTTTCTTCCAGATTCCAAAAAAACATGCAGTTAGGTTAGCTGGCTTTCCCCGAAACTGACCTTAGACTGTAATAATGATATATGACTATGGTAGGAACATTGGTACAAAACAAAAATTTTAAAAAAAGTAAATATTAATTTATAATATTACAATACAATAAATATTTACAATAAAATTATTTATTTTGAAACAATTTGTGTGTGTTCAATTATTTATACTTGACTGGCAGGTAAGTAAATTTGAACTAAACAGGATGAAGTACCGCAGTGGAACAGGATGAAGAACTCCGCTGGAAGAAACAGGATGGGAATTGCAGAGAGTGCAGAGAAGGGCAACTAAACTAATAAAAGGAATGGAGGAGCTCAGCTATGAGGAGAGATTAGCTGAACTGAATATATTCTCCCTTGAGAAGAGACGGGGGGATATGATGATCCTGTATAAATATATAACGGTCCATATAGTGAACTCTCTTCCCAATTATTCACTATGCGATCATTATAAAGCAGAAGAGGGGCGCTCCTTGCATCTGGAGGAAAAGAAGTTTAAGCTCACTGTTCACTGTAAGGTCTGTGAAAATGTGGAAGTAGTTTCAGCAACTACTATAGATCGATTTAAGAAAAAGCTGGATGATTTCTAGAAGCACAGAATATAACTGGGGATTAAGGCTTGAAAGTAAAAATAAGAGTGACTGTTGATCCGGGGAACATCTGATTGCCTCATGGAATCAGGAAGGAATTTTTTTGTGCATTCATATCCTGAAATGGCCTCCATACCCCACCATGTCTAATGAGAGCAATCTAGTAACAATGCAGCTGGTTTAATAAAAATGGCAGTTGGTTTCTGTGACTGTGGATATTTTTGGTCTATAAGCTACCGCAATAAGTAAAATTCTGCACCCTGGCTGATTGATTGCTGCTCTAACTGTGATTTTATTCTACAAAGGGAGATGAACAAGAGGAAAGAAAAAATAGCTGTGGTAGGACTGTATGTGCGTGCGCATCAAATTCACTCCATAAACAAAACATATAACTGGATAATGCTTCTGAAAAGGAGAGTCAGACCCTCACTTACTAAAAGGTATTGTGACTTCTGATCCTTGCCTGGTCACCCAGCAATACATTCAGATTATGTACATTGATCTATGATGGGCACTTGCTTGATGGGTAGGTGCTTACTAATATGGTTGTAACCCTGTCACCATACTACATGGTACACAAAATGCAAAGAAACTATCTTTAGCTTGGCTCATGTCTTGAGGCACAGCAACTTTAGTGCTTTCACATGTTGTGATATGAATTGCTACCCATCAGAATAGGGTACCATTGCTCACAAAGCCTGAAGGATAAAGTTAAACATTAGAATACAGGCAGGCTAGTTTCTGGTTAGGGTTTAGCACTAGATGAGAGGAGGGTTACATTTAAGAATCAAGAGGGAAGGATTAGGGTTAGGCATCAGGAATGTGTATGGGGGTTTATCATTAGGCACCAGAAAGGTAGGGGTTAGACATCAATTAGGGGTTAAAATTAGCCAACTGGCGAGGTAGCTTTTTATGTCACTTGCTCTTTTTCTATTGACTTCACCTACCCAGCAAACCTTGAAAACATGGATACCTTTACCACATCTAAAACATGCAGCGCAGACTATTTCCCAATTCTCAGCATTTAATCCACTTCCCCCTACTCACACTAATTACTCTTAATGTATTCCTATAACACTGTTGTCATATCTTGTATTCTTCACTTTATCTCAGAGTAATAAATGTTAATCATTACCACCAGTCATTAAGTAACTATCACTAAAACCAGGTATACACATCAGACGTACAAGGGATATCATTTGGTGGAACATTCATTTACTGGCTCTGAATTATGTCTCTATATCGGGCTCTGAATGAGCCATGGAATTCAGCAAGTGGTTAAGAGAAGGACTGAAGCTGTGTTTTCAGTGTTTAATGATTCTTCTCCTAATAAGCCCATTAAAAGCAGGTAAATCTAAAAAAATTTGATTACTCCTTCCTTTATGTAGTCAGGGCTAATGTTAGAAGTCAGAACTGCTGGTCCACGGGAAATGCAACAGCAGTTAAAAGTAGGTCACAAAGAGGTCAAGCACAGGTCAAATCATAGATAAAATAAGGTAGATTGGAATAATTGGTAAGGTATCAGCTTTGACCCCTATTAGTTCTCACCAGGCCATGAAGTCACAGACAGTGATAATAGACTTTAACCCTTCTCTATATTTCCTAAAAAATGGTTGTGGTCTGTGTCATCATTGGAGAGATTTTTCAAGACTTTCTATGCCAAGAGGAAAACTTAGTAAAAAACTGTTAGTAAAAACATTTCCTTCCCCCCATTCTGACTTTATCTAAAAGTTTTATCTAGAGTTTCTGCTTGCCACATTTGAATGATGGCAGATTTTACCATACCTATCTGAATTTCCTTAGGGCAACACATACGTGTTTTGCAGTAGTAGGGAGCTGCACAAGTCTTAGTGATCGACTTTCAGGAGTAACTACAGTTAGGTCCATAAATTTTTGGACAGAGACAACATTTTTCTTATTCTGGTTCTGTACATTACCTCAATTAATTTTAAATGAAACAACTATTGACTTTCAGCTGTAATTCAGTGGGTTGAACAAAAAAAATGCATATAATTGTGAGGAACTAAAGCATTTTTTTTACACAATCACTTCATTTCAGGGGCTCAAAAGTAACTGGACAATTGACTCAAAGGCTATCATGGGCTTCATGGGCTGGTGTGGGATAAAAGGCCAGGAGTTGATTTGCGGGGGTTCTATGTGTAAGATTTTGCTGTGAACAGACAACATGCGGTGAAAAGTGTTCTCCATGCAAGTGAAACAAGCCATCCAACAGAAAAAACCCATCCAAGAAATGACTACAATATTAGGAGTGGCAAATTCTACAGTTTGGTACATCATGAGAAAGAAACAAAGCAAGGGTGAACTCAGCAACGCCAAAATACCCGAACGTCCACGGAAGACCACAGTGGTGGATGATGCCAGAATCATTTCCATGGTGAAGAGTGGTGAAACCCACTTCACAACAGCCAACCAAGTGAACAACACTCTCCAGGAAGTAGGCGTATCGATATCCAAGTCTACCATAAAGAGAAGACTGCATGAAAGTAAATACAGAGGGTGCACTGCAAGGTGCAAGCCACTCATAAGCCTCAAGAATAGAGAGGATAGATTGGACTTTGCTCAAAAACACCTAAAAAAGCCAGCACAGTTCTGGGAAAACATTCTTTAGACAGATGAAACCAAGATCAACCTTTACCAGAACGAGTGCAAGAAAAAAGTATGGAGAAGGCGTGGAACAGCTCATGATCCAAAGCATAGCACATGATCTGTAAAACATGGCGGAGGCAGTGTGATGGCTTTGGGCGTACATGGCTGCCATGGCACTGGGACACTTGTGTTTATCCATGATGTGACACAGAACAGAAGCTGCCGAATTAATTCTGAGGTGTTCAGAGACATACTGTCTGCTCAAATCCAGCTAAATGCAGTCACATTGATTGGGAGGCGTTTCATAATACAGATGGACAATGACCCAGAACATACAGCCAAAGCAACCCAGGAGTTTATTAAAGCAAAGAAGTGGAATATTCTTAAATGGCCAAGTCAGTCACCTGATCTGAACCCAATTGAGCATGCATTTCACTTGTTGAAGACTAAACTTCGGACAGAGAGGCTCACAAACACACAGCAACTGAAAGCTGCGTCAGTAAAGGCCTGGCAGAGCATTAAATAGGAGGAAACCCGGCATCTGGTGATGTCCATGAGTTCAAGACTACAGGCTGTCATTGCCGGCAAAGGGTTTTCAACCAAGTATTAGAAATGAACATTTTATTTTCCAATTACTTTTGAGCTCCTGAATTTAAGTGATTGTGTAAAAAAAGGCATTAGTTCCTCATATTTTTTATGCAATCTTTTTGTTCAACCCACTGAATTAAAGCTGAAAGTCTGCAGTTCAACTGCATCTGAGTTGTTTCATTTAAAATGAATTATGGTAATGTATTTTGTTTTTGCAGTGCTGGTGGCTTACCTAATTTGTTAAAAGCTGTCTGAAGTGGAATTCTTGTTGCTTTGTTTTTCTAGTTATTTCCTATGTTTTCACATGTTTTCTTCTATTATTTAGGCGTTTTCAGTGAATGTATTTTTTATCAGAAAATGGGCCCTTCTGATCTCATGTCTTTTAGTAGCTGAATGTGACTCTGTCCACTGTTAAACAGATGTTTGATCTTTTCAGCAAAACCAAAAGTCAGTCTCTCCTCCTCCCAAGTTATAATCAAACCTGGAAATGAAAACAAAGTTACTTGCAAAGTCACTCAGTTTTACCCAAAAGCTGTGCAGATTCAGTGGAAGAAGTACAGGAGGGGTACCAGTCTTGGATTACCAGTGGACGGAGACATATATTTCACTGGGCCAGAGGTAAACAGTGATGGGACCTTCAATGCCACCAGCCTGCTGACTGTGAGACCCTTCAGCCTGGAGGAAGATGGAGATGCGTATTCCTGTACTGTGACACATATGTCCTTCAGCCACGATGAAACACTCATATTTAGTCTAAAAGGGGAAGGTAATTAAATATATATATGAAAATCTAGTAGTAGTTGAAGTAATTGAAAAGGTTCTTGAGTTCTTGATCCTTAAAGCAAATATTTACTTTGCTTAAAGTAACATGAACCTGGCCCGGGGAAGTTTGCAGTGCTTCTTGTACAACAACTGGGCCTGTACCCTATGACAGGGAGATTTGGGGAACCAAGTAAGAGAAATGTTACTTTGCCTAGTGCAGAAAAATAACAGGTTTTTCTATAAATGAGTCTACCCATAAAACAGTGATTGTCACATTCACCCAACATTCTTTGATAAAGAATTAATAACTGCCTTTGAGACCACATGATGGTCTATTTTTAAAACAGCGAATCTAATATTGAAACATTCTGAGCTGGGGAATCTTCTAGGTCAATGTGTTTTACTAGCAATAATTGTTTACAATAAGGACATTTTCAGTGAATGTCACATATCACATAACTGTTTTTAATGGACCCCAAAGTGAATTTTTACTCCACATATGCATTGTTCCCCTATCAGTTTACACAAACATTCTCTCTTATTTTCCTATATGCATATTAATGTGTTATTAGTGGAAAAGCTCATCTAACATAAAAGCAAACTTTTACTTTAAGCTTTGACATTTCTTTATTTTACGTACAAGTCTCATTATCCTTTTGGTCAGAAAGCATTCTTTTTTTACATTTTAGGGCAAATATCTGAAGTTGTGTGTGTTGCATAAAAGTTGCATTTAAAAAAGTTCAAAAATATGCAATTTAGTGTAGTGTCATGAGTTATGTTTTGCATGCCATTTACTGTAATTCATTGGTGTAATAATTTTTTAATTAATTTCTACTTTATATCATTACAGAGTCGTCCACTGACAAAAGAATGCGTATTGGAGTATTATTGTCAATAACAATACTACTAATTTTATCTTTCATATACATAGGATTTCAAGAATTTTTACATGCTATCCAAACAGGTAAAGTTTAAAATTCATGTTAAAAAACCAAGTTAGTTTTTACTCAAAAGTCAAGCACACTTACCTTCCCTAGTCCCCACACCTAGGATGGGGTGTCTGGGTTAGATAAGAAAAAGGCATATGGAGGGTGTGTGGGTGGTATTGAGACAAAAGCGAACCTGGTGAAAGAGTATCCTAAAACACAGCTCATAATTCCTTTAGTAAATGTGAATAGAGTCCAGACTGATGGTATTGTTAGTTTTCCCACTAGCCATTTCACATACTTACAAACTTAACAAATACCTGAACAGTAACAGAGTGGAAAATAGTGAAACAGATTAAAGTGCTGATTCTGCTTTGTGGAAGATTAGGTGTAACATTACCACTTTCCTTGGGGTGCATTATGCAATGTTCATAAAGCCCTAAATACTTGTGGACCCTCCAACACTACAATGTCCTAGGATTGTGCCAGTTCTTTTTATTCTTTTATTATAGGAAGGTATAGCATTCCAAACAAACTGTCTGTAGTGGGGGGGGGAGCACTGGGGGAAACACAACTTAAATCCTAATATAGCCTGGGGGAGGTAGCAGAACCTAATTACAAAGTAGTAGTTGTCAACATATACAAGACTACTACACTAGACTGTCAGAAATTAGTCAGAAATTCTGGAGTACATTGTGGTTGCAGACATGCTGTTGGAAGTACTCAGAAACTGGAAACATGATACATGTAACTGCACTGTAATATTATCCAAACTGTGTTTCGCACTTTTGAAAGTTTTTCAGGGCTGAAAATAAATTTTGAAAAAAGTGAGATATTATTTCTGGCCAGGTCTGCGGAGGTTGTAGAGAGCTCGAGGGTGCATGTGTTGTTTAAAGTGGCAACACACTCTACAGTGTACCTGGGACTCCGCATTGGCCATCTGCCATCATCTTTATACACATTGAATTACCCGCCCTTGATTACCAAAATACAAAAATAATTGAGAATGTGGGAGCAATTGCCCTTGTCATTACTAGGCCGATGCCACCTAGTGAAAATGATGTCGTTCTCAAAATTGCTTTATCCCATGCAGACATTACCCCTTCTACTGACCCATGTTGGTGTTAATGCTCTCAATAGGGCTTTTACGAAATTTCTGTAGGCAGGTAAACGCCCGAGAGTTCGCTGACGAAATTGTACTTGCCCAAGACTGAAGGAGGCGTAGGTTTTCCCAATATAAGACTTTACAATTTGGCCTATTTGACCAGACATGTTGTAGACTGGCTTAAGGGGACGTCTTATTGCTTCAATGTACTTTTAGAAAATGCGATGTCATATCCCTGGGACCTCGGTGCTCTACTCCATTGTAGATTTTCTGTAATTCCTGTCTTTCTGTGACATATTATATTAACTAGAGATACAGTGGTCGCCTGGAAGGTGACTAGACAGCGGTTCAAACTACCAGTTCGCCTTTCTCAGTATCTGCCCATTTGTGGTAACCCTATGTTTCCGCAGGCACAAGAACACGCAACCTTTAAATTAAGGAAACACAAAGGCCTAGTATACTTTAGAGATCTTTTCCAAATGGAAGATCTGGCTAAACTTTCCTTAACTGATTTACAGGTTAAGTATGATATCCCACGTTGGGCACTTCATCCATTGTACTACAACCAGGTTATGTCCTATCTTAAATCTTTGGTGCTACACTATGCAGAGCTGTTTCACCCTAATGGCTTTGACAAGCTCTTGTTGCTGTCTCCTCCAAATATCTCTAACATACACGCGTATGTGCTGCCTATTTATATAAAACCCTTACCAGTTTCCAATGTGAAAACATGGCAAAAGGATTTTCCAGATCCAGACATAGTGGATAGTGCTATACAGGGTTACCTAACGGTTAGGAAGAGTATAATTAATGAAGTATGGAGGGAATCCCAATTTATGCTTCTACATAGGGCCTATAAGGTGTTTAGGCCTTCAATATCTACCCCGCAACCCAAGCAATGGCATTTTCAATGTCCCAAATGCAATTGTAATAATGCCTCATTGTCAAACCACTTATGGTTTTGTCCAAATATTACCTGCTTCTGGCATCAAATACTTACGTTGATATCCAATGTTACTGGTCATCCAATCCCTCCCTGCTGCTGTTTGGCTCCTGGGATGGTATAGCCACGGACACTATACCATGCTCTATATGTACATGTATAAATCTATATGTATATGTATAAATGAAAATTATTAAAAACAGTTTAAAAAAATGTGTAATGTCAAATTTATATTTTTCTGAACTATGTTTTGAAATTCTTTCAGCTTTTTTTGTTTTGTTTATAGTTGTTTAAACATTATTTCAATATTTTGCCATTTTTTTCTTTCAGATAAAAACAAGCAAAATGTAAAATTGACAAAGGAGATGTTGCAGCATGAAGAAAGCCTTGTGTAAGTTTTTTTTTTTAGTCATTTCCTAAGTAGATTTAAACAAGAGCTATCCCTAAAAACAGAATACTAAAATATATTGATTGAAGATGAGTCATATACAAACAGCAAATAGAATATCCTCAGATAACAACATAAATGGTAGAGAAAAAAATCTACCATGGTCCAACTAAAAAAATTGCAATCTAAAGTTTACATTATACTGACATAGTCAGCCAAAAGATCAACATGTCAAATACATCAGAGATAAATGAAGGTACCTAAAGTATCAAAGAGAAGAGGATAATAAAGAGGAAGAAACAAAGGAATGAAATAAATAGGCTTCATATAGTAGACTAGAGATTACAAAAGGTAAGTGATACAAGGGTCCCAGGTTATGTGGAAAGCCTCTGGGGAATCATTGCTTGTACATGTGAGTTTACCATAATCCAGATCAATTTGCTTTTAACTGGGTCAGGGGAGATTATGGAAGATTGCCAGTGTTTAACATTTGTTTTTTTATTGAGTTTTTTGTAAATACAAACAAGAAGTACAGCAATACAGGAATAGGAACAATGTAACTAACACCAGTAAACATCAGGTGAAGCAAGATATTCATCAGTTAGTGTTATGGCCAAAGTCCAGAGTAGAATCCCATCGAGTAATGCTGAAACAAATCACAACCAAGGCTGGGTCTACATGGACGTTTTCTAAAAAGGCATGTAAACGTTCCTACTGCGTTTATAAGTGGTTTTAGGCACTTTTTTTAAACGCTCGAAAATGTCTATGCCGTGTTTTCACATGTTTTCCGCGTGTTTTACCGCGATTATACAAGCGTTTTAGCACTTGGTAGAAGTGATTTCTGCAAGTACATGAAGTAGATACATCCCTGCATACATGTGATAATGTGATCATGCAGGAGTACAGTGACAAATGTAACAGTATACACAGAATAGAGTGAAAAGAGTGCAAAGTGAAGCACAATTAAAGACAGGTGACTACACACAAGTGACAATGAATGACATCATTTGCAGGTGTGAAAAACAACAAAAGCAAACACAATGGCAGACAATCTTCACACGTGCCAGGCATAAGTGTTCATTTTTAACAGCATAGTACATGTAATTATTCATGCATGACACATGGAATAGTGACACAGGACAAAGACCATTGTTAAAACATTTGTAAAAGCCACCATTGAAAACAATGGAAGCTTTTTTTACTGACAATTTCTAGCATGCATAAACAAAGGAAAACGTCCCATTAAAATGAATGGACGAGTTTTCCCGCGTGTTCCCGCGCATTACCAGCGTTTTAATTTCTTAAACGTTGCAAGCAACGTTTAAGATAAAGCTTATAAACGTAGATTAGCCCATTAATCTACATAAACTTAGATTAGCCCATTGGAATGTATGGGGACTTCAAACAAGGGCTTTAAAAGCCTGAAGTTAAACGCTGGGGAGAAGAAAAAGCAAAGAAAAAAAAAGAATGAAGAAGAAATAAATAAATATAAACATGAGCATAAAAGCAGTCAAAATAATATCCATTAGGAACAATAAGGGGGGGGGGGGGGTAGAAGGGTGGCAGGTGGGCATCATTGGTGAGGTATACCGGAGCAAGTGGAGCACAACTAAACCCTAAATTTGCAGTTGAGCATAGAAGGTGTCCCATGGTTCCCAGATCTTTTCGAACCCATCCACTTTGTTTTGCATAAGGGCAGTAAGATATTCCATTAGGCGAACATCTTGTATGTGGGTATATAGGTCCTCCAATGAGGGAGGTAAAGTGGACCTCCATCTGGTCAGTATTAGGTTGCCAGCTGCCACTAAGACATGTGCAACCAGTTTGCCAGTAGGTTTGGAGAGACCCGTTAAGGGTAGCCCCAGTAGATGGGTAAGCGGGTCCAGGGAAATTTGTTTATGAGTTACATCCTGAAGCAGCTTATGAACCCGGTCCCAATAAATACGAATAATGGGACAGTGCCAACAGGTAGGATCCACATCAGGGAACAACCTGTGTAAGACATCAGGTGTATGATACCATCAAAATATTATTTTGTATAAATTTTCCTTATAGAGTGTACAGATGGAGCTCTTATGTGCTGCTTCCCAGATGTCTGACCACTCCTCACTATCCAAGGAGCGACCTAGAATAGATTCCCAGGTGTTCATATAGGCAAATTTTCCGGAATTCCCTCGTACAATGGTATGAAGGAGGTGGTAATTTGAGGAAACCAGACCTTTAGTATATGAGCCAAGGATGCATATCCTCTCAAAAGAAGTAGTTTCTGCAAACCTAGGTGCCTGTGTGAGAGAGAGGGCATAATGCCAGTGTTTAACATTTGTGATACTGGCTGCCAGAAATTTTTTTGTAGGGGTAGGTTAGACCTTTAAAAATAAGGTGCTATTTGGCTTTAGGTAAATTATCTGAGCAACAGAGAAGATTATACTGTATATTCTTGTATAGAACCTTCATACTTTGGTGCAATACTACCAAATGTAAGACTTTGTCACCAAACTACCAAACCCTAAATAAATAATGTAAGTAAACAGGGGAAACCTGAAGATTGAACTTGGAGATCCAGGCTGGAACTAGATTCCATCTAAGCATAGTTTTAAAACTCACTTATGTATTTAGTAAGACTTTTTATGAATTGTACACCATTTCCTGCCAGTCCTGTAACTTTTAAGACATCTGCAGGTTGGCTTCCCATTGAACCTTATTAGAAAGTTTTTCAGACATAATATAAAGGGACTGATAGATGGTGGAAATTCTACCTTTAGAAAAAAATGAGACATGCAGGTGGCTTAAAATTTTCACAGGACCAACAAGATTTTTTGGATTTTAAAGTTCAGGAAAAAAAGACATTTAAAAAAAGTCAGATTAAGTCATTTAAACCAAATATTAGCCCAGCCCCTAATACAGCAATCACTTAGCAGCTCAGGTAGTTCTCTATATAGTGTTTTAGCAGCCCCAACCAACATTCCCCTCCCTCTCACCATCCTCTTCCCTGCATGAAGTAGCAGCGCAGTTCATCCTTTTTTCTTGCCATGATCATCTTTTTTTACAGCCTCCCACAAAACTATAACAATGGGACTAGGAAGTTGGGTGAACTGAGCTGCTGAGAGAATGATTTTCATTAGTTCAGCATCGTCTGTGAATTCGGAGTATGATTTCCCCAAAGCCAGTGATTGTTTTATAGAATAAAATGAAATGTCCATAATCTAGTTATGGCTTTATATTTTAAATAATAATATGTTATTCCCAGACAGTGAAGATTTTATGTCTACATTAATATGTCACCATGTTTGAAGATTGTGATAGCATGGAGTCAATGCGAGCTGCCTCTCCTTGCTCTGCTGTTATATGGAATAACAAGTATTTGATAACATGGGGATCATATCACAGCTGGTTTATTAGTAAATATGACAATAATAATTCACATTATGTTCTCACTTTAATCACTGTACTTCTCTTTTATATAATTTTCCCTCTTAGGAAAGAAAATTACATTCCCAGACAATAGTGATGTCCTCAAAATAATATTAAACATGGTGTTAATGATACATGACTTACATTTTCGGGATCATGGCAAGACTTTGACTTTTGGAAACAATTTGAACAATTATAGATCAACAAGAAAAAACTACAAAAACCATCACATGGATGCATTAAAAAAAAGTAAAATCCCATCAGAGCCAAAGGGGCTTAATAATGAGCAGGCTTATGGGTAATAATCCCAATATTCTATGGACAATGTTCAACTTTATCTTAAAGCTACATTCATTTATCAAAGATTACTGTCATTCCAAAACATTGGGCATGAATTGTTAAAGCTCTCCAAGGCTGGAGAAGATACATTTTCATCAGCAAACCTGGAATGAATTTTTTCAAAGTCATTTGCTAGCAAATTTTTCAAATCCTGGACCAGATCCATTTCAGGTTTGCTGAATCACCCAACATTACTGATGAAAGTGTTATCATTTCCATCCTTGGAGAGCTTTAATAAATCAGGCCCATTGTTCTTTAATCTTGACTGTAACATTTATCTGATTCACCTGACACTCCCTAACTTGTTTGTAGACAACATTTGTAAATGTATTGAATTTTTTATATTGTCTATATGATGTGCTGAGCTACTACTTTTATTTGATTTATCAGGGTACTACAATAAAATTATTACAGGGTATTACAATAAAATTTGTGTGTGTTCAATTATTTATACTTGACTGGCAGGTAAGTTTTAAATTTGAACTAAACAGGATGAAGTACCGCAGTGGAACAGGATGAAGAACTCCGCTGGAAGAAACAGGATGAAGTACGGCAGTGCAACAGGACAAATAAATATATAAATATTTCTCTCTCTCTCTCTCTCTCTCTCTATATATATATATAGAGAGAGATATATATATATATATATATATATATATATATACACACACACACACACACATACATTAATATACACAATACAGTATGTATTGAGCGAACGTTCGTTCATTGCGCATGCTCAGACCATGGATGATCACTGAACGACCGTACACACGATAGATGGTCAACGTTCGTCGTCCAATCCGATCCGCCGGTCCGGTCGTTCTTTTCCAACGACTATGTTCATTCGTCGGCGTCGTTAGTGGTTACTTTTTTTACGAACGATTTTTGGCCAATCGGTCGTTTGTCGTTTGTTCGTCGTTCATTTCCAACGATAAAAATTGGAAGTGTGTACGCAGCTTTAGTGTTTCCATCTCACTCACTGGCAACACCCAGCACACAGGTGCCGCTACCTGCAATTCATCCACAGACTGGGCAGCCAGGCAACCATACACATAAACAGGAATGATAGAAGGTTACCTCCTGCTTGCCCTTGTGTTATTAGAGGTGGAAATATTCCCTTTGTTCCCTGCATTCATATATGTGTTGTGACCATTTCATCTTGCCTGTTCATGAGCTACAGAGGGTCTGGTTTATTAAAGTTCTCCAAGGCTGAAGAAGAAAGACTTTCATGGCTGAACCTGGGTGATCCAGCAAACAGCAAATAGCAAATGTTTTTTTTTAAGAAATACATTCCAGGTTTGTTGGATTACACAGGTTCACCCATGAAAGTATATCTTTTCCTGTGGAGAGCCTTAGTAAATTAGGCTCAGGGTCAGAGAAAGTCTTCAATGGAGGTGACAGCTGGTGGCTTTACGTAGGTCATTGAATTACCATTCAGGTGTGATTACCTGGCTACCAATTCATGGTCAATTCACAGGCTTTGTTTGACATCTGCAAATTGTAACCTATCCTTTCCTATATGTTTCATATTACACAAGCCTAAAGTTAAGTACACATGTGCAATAATCGTCATTGGAAAGGATCTTTCACAATCCTTTCCAACCACAAACAACTGCTCGATGCATAAATGAGCTATGTACATACAGCGTCGTTTTGCTCTATGGAGAGAGGAGGGGGAGAATGATGGAACGGCTCTTTCACCTTCACTTTCATTACGATTGTTCCTCTTTCATTGTCCGTGGATCTGCCAGGATGGTCGTATGGATGATGAGCAATGTACACACACCAGATTCTCGTCAGATATCAGCCTTGATCCGATTATCGAGACGAGAATAATCTGACGTGTGTACGTAGTCTTAGTGGCATTGTAGGTGGATCTGTGGACACAGACATACAAGACAAAAACTGACTTCTTGCAGCATACCTTAAACAGATGTAAAACAGATTATCTTTTTTATTACAGTTTAACTGAACCTTGATCTGCAGAGAATTTATTGATTAAACAGCAAAGTTCTTACCACTTTCAGTGTTGTTAGTGAATTATATATATATATATATATATATATATATATATTTCTCTATCTCTGTTCTGTCCTGGTGGATCAAAACAAAAACCAAGGTGGGTCAACCACTGTGCTTCATGATTTATAATCCTCTGCTTCCCAACACAACACAACAGGACTTTCTCCTATATCTGTAAATGAGCAGAGTGGGGTAGAATTTAGACATTACATGGCTAAGCATGCAACATAACAAAAAAAAAAATATAGACATGTAAGCTCCACACCAATGTTCAGATTTCTGTCTTCAACCCATAAGGGAGATTTCCCTAATTTCCAGTCAAAATGCACCAAATGTCACCTAAACTAATAAAGGAGATGAATATCGACAGCAGGTGCACAGACAACATAAAAACTTGACAAAGGGCCTAAACCCATTTCGACTTTATCCAAAACTAAAAATGTTTGCCTTTACGTATACTTTAGACGAGACAAAAAACGGGGAGTTTGATATAGAGGCCTCAAGGTTTGGCTACGAGTTTAGGAGCTCCTATCCTCACACCCACAATGTGGTATGACACCAGTGTACTGAAACTGTCCTAGTCAGAAGAATATATAAAAATACATAACATTGTTTAGGTAACTGCACATCCTCCTGTGTATTATAACATTACATAGCGAACATTAGTTTGTTCTATCATTTGTCTCTCTTGTGAAGATGAAAGTAATTTAATTGGAGATGTAACATTTGTCCTTTATACTTTATAATACCTAGGTCCAGTAATCTTCACACTCTAATGTGTTATTAGAGCAGAATTAAATCCCTATTATTACTCACCTGCCCCTATTACACTGTGGTACAGCTTAAGTAAACCATCAGGCAGGTAATATCCTTATTGCAGAAGGGACAACACCTGTCCCTTTCTGCAACCAAGCCCTGTTCCTCTTTAATAGCCATTACGTTACTTTTTTATTGTAATTAAAGTTTTAGCGGAAATCCAACTTAATTGTGTTTCAACTAAGTTTATCATTTACATTGTTTGCTCTCATGTAAGTTACCTAACACAATTTTTGTTTTTAGTTTTTTTGCAGTACATTTCCAAAATGTTGTCATTACCAAATGTTTAACCAAACTCATCAAGAATGCAGCAACACTACCCTGTACCACAATTTTTGGTAATCAACGCACATTCACCCTTACTAGGCAACCACATACTGTATTATGCACATGATGAATATGTAGCTGCTGGACCAATGCATTGCTATTGGTTTCTTTTTGCATATCTTCTTTATATTTTCAGCTGCCTTGTTGTATAAAGTCCTATAAAACAAACTAATGTGTACGTGCTGTATTATTACAAGAATCTTTTCTCCTGTACTACAAGAAGCATCACACTGCCCCAAATCCTCAACTCCAGTCCTAGAGGGCCAGGATCTGCACATATATATATTTCACTAATACAAAAAAATGAAGTAAGGAATAGTTTATGAAATTACATTTGGCCTGTACATGTAGGCGAGGACTGGAGTTGAGGAGCCCTACCCGAAGCTATGGTCTATGCGGTATTCTGTATATTGAAAACGAGCGTGGTCAACACTTACTTGGAATTAGATGTGGTCACTGTTTCAATGCTGCACAGAAAATACACTATGTACAGACGCCGGAATTTACCAGAAGTTACTCTTCTTCATAAACATTCTTCATATTTTCACTTTGGTGTTTTTATTACTATAATTATCATGCAGTATTTATATAGCACTGACATATTACACAGCGCTTGTTTTGTCACAAATATTCAGCCATAGTTCTATATCGTGACAATTTTTTTTTTTATTTTTATGAAATGATGTTTGTACTTTTTACAAAAAAGTATTTTTTTTCAATTAAAGAAGCATTAATAGCAAAGATAAAATATGAGTATGTTGGTTGAATATCTGTCTGTCTATCCTTCACAACCTCTTCTGCAACTACAGCCTTACCTTGGATAACGTCCAAATTACGCCCGCCAGGTTTAAGTGGTCATTTGAGACATGTATTGGGGGTTTGGGATAGTATTAAATATTTTGGTAAATTAATGTCATCACACTGCCCACCGCTTCCCATACAAAACAACCCGGCATTCTAACCTGGTTATGAGTCCCCAACAGCATTCGCTTGGTGGGCAGCCCATAGGTATATTATTGTACATGCCTTGCTCAATGGTTCAAATATACCTAGGAGGAAATTAAAGCTTCCCAGGATGCTCCTAATAGGGAGTACTTTTGATATTTGCGGCCTAGACATTGGGTTGGTGTGCTCATTAAAAGTAACATCTGCCCACTCCAACTGTCAGTGATAGGACGGATCTGTTTAAGAACACCTTTAATTAAGAAAACTAATCTCAATCCTCTCTTTTGAACTTGTTAGTATATCTAACCCATGTGCATAAATATGTTTCCCAATGGGAGAGATATTTGGGAACGTCTAAACCCACCAAGGAATGGTTTCGCACTTGGTCTAGGATGACGGGGTGTTTCAGGAATGTGGCCACATTAGAATCGACTTATAAGGTCATGACGCGATGGTATATGGTTCCTTCTCACCTCAAGCATTGCACAAACCAAAGTTCTAGTATGTGTTTTATAGGCTGTACAGAAGAAGGTACAGCGGTAGATATATGGTGGAAGTGTCTATTTGTAAATAGGTTTTGGAGCAGAGTATTCAAATTTTTGAATGGTATGCTTCAAATAATTCTCCCAAAGGATCCTTGGTTTGTTCTGCTACATTTCAAACCCTCAAATCTTACCAATAGACAATTCCAGCTTGTTACCCATTTTTTATCAGGTGACAGCTGATGGCTTTACCTAGGTCATTGAATTACCATTCTGGTGTGATCACCTGGCTACCAATTCAGGGTCAGTTCACATGCTATATTCAACATCTGCAAATGTTTTTTGTAACCTTTCCTATATGTTTCATATTACACAAGCCTTAGTGTTATAGTTGGTGGATCTGTTAACATGGACACACAAAAGACTATAAAACATAATAATGTTTTATTATACTTGAGATCTACTTTAACATTTTATTTTCTATGGACCTTTATATCCAGAGTAATTTAAACAGCAAAGTTGCTTTCAATTTCAAATGAAGAGAGGACTTTGTTCTCTTTGGACTCACAGTAGAGTTAAATCCATACACAGATAAGCAGCACACAGCAAAACAAAAGAAAAAACAGACTCCTAAGCTCACCTCCAGACATATTTGTAATTGTATGTCTTCCCAAATGGTCCACACAAATGTTCAGTTTTGTGTAATGCAGGGAAGGGTTAAGCCTCTCAGTTTCTTTTTCCTTACCCTTCAAGGGAGATTTCCCTCATTTCCTGTCCTAAAGACACCAAATGTCACCAAGACAAATGAAAGGGATGAATATCTTCAGCTGGGACACAGACGGCATACAAAACTTGACAAAGGCCCTAACTCTTTCCTACTTTAACCAAAACAAAACATGTTTGCCTTCATATACACTTTAATTTTGATAGAGGGAGGAATTGTTAACATTTTTCTTAAATTCTGAATATCTGTCTGTGACCCTATTGGGGAGATTTACTTTTGCTTGTTGCTCCTGTGACACCAAATAACATCAAAGTGGAGAGGCAAATTTGTTGAACCAGACATCAAATAGTGGGAGCCATAATGTTTAATCAAAAAGGACACTTTACTCGTGTATCATCAAACATCCCATAGTATTTGAAGTTTAATTACCCAAGGAAGAATATTACTTTTTCTCCAAACAAAGCAGGTTAAAAAAAAAAACACTAAACCTTAAGGATTAGTTTTTTTTAAACCTGCTTTGCTTTGAGGGAAGCATTTTTCTTATCCACTTTGATATATTGTTATGACCTATGACTGTGTATGGAACTCTAATAGAAGTAAAGTGAAATAAGGAATTGTCTATGGTCTGTACATGTACACGAGGACTGAAGTTGAGGAGCCCTACCCAAGGCTGTGCGGTGTGGTCTGTGCGGTGGTATGGTCTGTGCGGTGGTCAGTAACTTCAAAACAAGTGTGGTCAACATATACTTGGAATTAGATGCGGTCACTGTTTCAATGTTGAACAGAAAATACACTATCTACAGACACCAGGATTTACCAGAAATTACCCTTCTTCAAAAACATTATTCATATTGTCACTTTGGTGTTTTTATTATTTATAATAATATTATCCACTATTTATATAGCGCCCACATATAACACAGCACAGTTTTCTCACAAATATCCAGCCATAGTTCTATATCATGACAATTTATCTTTTTTATTGTTACGAAATGATGTTTGTACTTTTTACAAATCACTGATTTTTTTTCAATAATAGAAGCATTTATAGCAAGTATAAAATATGAGTATGTTGTACATATTCAAGATCTGCCTGTCTATCCTTTACAGCCTCTACTGCAAAAGTCAGACACTTACCGGCATTTGTGGGCATCATGGGGCCCTTTACAGGCCTGAAAGACTCCTAAACATTTAGAAAAATAGTGTAATTGGGGGGGTCCTAACCAGTTATTAGTTATTTAATGGAAGATCAAGTATATGACTTATCATTACTTTGGTGTATTTTTAAATGTTTCACCGAAGATTATTACCTAGCTTTAGACTCAAACTTACACATTTTCACATGAAGTCATTTAGAAGTAATTTCCACGTATTTACAGTTGTCTGTTTCTTGCTGGGTGAACCTTCTGTTACTTTTCTGCAAAGGTTAGCAATGATTCCCTACAGAGACTCCTTATATAATTGGACCGGCCATCACCAAAATGGGAGGTGAGAGAAAAATCTTGTGAATGTGGACATATCAGTAAAAACCCAATACAGGTTCTCTTCTGCCCTTGGTCTATCCAAGGGTAACCATCTCCACTTTAAAGCTATTTTAATACAAAGGTCACCGGACAGCGGCCAGGGGGACCACAAGTCCAAACACTTGAACATGAACATAAAAAGACTTAAAGGTAAACCAGACCAAGAGGAAAAAGTTAAAATGTAAATAAACCTGTATTCTGCACCAGATTGCTTTCAATAAAAGGAAGTTTTTAGGATCAGTTTTCAGTTTGACCTCCACTACAACAACTATAAAACTTACTAGATCATTAACTGTCCTGTCATATGGTGTTTTCTGCTGAACCCTGATATGCAAGGAAGGGGGCCAGATTGCATACATGGTGGTAACCAGACAAATATACAGACACCGAGTACATTTATCAAGCATGTGTAAGAGTGTGAAGGAAAATGACCATGTCATAGACTCCATCTTGTTTGTAGCCTCCATTTTGTAGCAGAATCATCCATGGGAAATTTATCAGGAAATCTAACTGCATTGTTGGGGGGGACATCCTGCGGAGCGGGGTGACTGTTGTAATGGTGGAAACAATACTGAAGCATACAGCTCGGCAACAGTTGCCCCATAGAACCGAAGACTAAACTGACGTCACGCTGCGCTTCCCTTCTTTTTCAGTCTCTAATACAGATTGTAAATTTAGTGCAAACAAAGGGTGAAAATTGTCCTTCAGGATATAAGAACTTATTAGAATATTATTTTTGTTTTCTTATTAATATTAAAACATAAAAATTGCAAATAATGTCCAAATTTTTCTATGGACCATCAAAGTTTTTTTGCGGACCACTGCTATATATCATTTCATGTTTTTATATAATTTCTTTCGATCATAGACCACAACTGGATCTCTGTACACCATGTTCCTTCTACATGTAAGCTAAAAAAGATGTACCTACATACTAAAATCAATATAGGACAGGCCAGGGGGACATGTAACCTCTTTACATTCCAATTAGAGTTCCAGTTAGAGAAATCTCTAATCAGTTTTGCTTTTAAGAAGAAGTGAGGTAAAATGGTGACACTAAAAACATGGCCTGATGCCTAACCCCTCCCTGTTCTATCCAAAACTAATGTCAGCAGAAAAAAACATTGATGAAGAGAACATGTACAGAT
Organism: Pyxicephalus adspersus; assembly: GCF_032062135.1. Lineage (NCBI taxonomy): Eukaryota > Metazoa > Chordata > Amphibia > Anura > Pyxicephalidae > Pyxicephalus > Pyxicephalus adspersus. The sequence continues at coordinate 61,161,870 of NC_092866.1, read as the reverse complement.
CACTGCTTGCTTACAGAATCTTTGCTCTTGATCCTTTCCTCATATCAATATTAGTTAAGCATTACCAGCAGTATTGTGAATTGAAATATTAACATAATTTCATTGAACTGCAATGAAACTCTCATCTCTCCCTACATGGAGGTTGATCAGTCTTATAATCAATGGTGGACAAAAATAAAAAAGATTGGTGTCAGTGGGGAAGGAAAAAAAGTGTTTCTCACTGTAATATAAATTAAACCGAACATTTATATAAATGGACACTGAAGGGGTGTTGAAAACGGCTTGCTGACTGTGCCTGTTCTCTGCTGGCATGTTGGCGGATAACCAGTACACCCAACAGTGATGCCATAAATCCAAAGTCAAAGGCCATTGTGCAGCCATGTTGGAGAGGAAGTTCTCTACCTCCCCTACCTGGCAGATGCTGTTGGCAATGTCCATTTACACACTTCACTCATAATCATCTTACTTTCCTTTATTTGTGCATTCATATCTTGACATGGCCTCCACACCCCACCATGTCTAATGAGAGCAATCTAGTAACAATGCAACTGGTTTCATAAAAATGGCAGCTGGTTTCTGTGGCTGTGGATATATTTCAGTCTATAAGCTGACCCATTCAGTAAAATCCTGCATCATTTCAGTGTTCTGACAGTAAATTTATTCTACAAAAGGCAGATGAACAAGAGGAAAGAAAAAATAATTGTGGTAGGACTGTATGTGTGTGCACATCAAATTAACTCCATAACCTAACATATAACTGGATGATGCTGCTGCAAGGGAGACTGACCGATATCACTTATTAGAAGGTGTTCTGACTCCGAAACCTTGCCTGGTCACTCTGCGGACCATCTACATTATATACATTGATCTATGATGGTGGCTTGCTTGATGGGTAGGTGCTTACAGATATGGTTGTACCTCATTACCTAACATGCAAAATGCCCTGCCAAAAACAAAAAGGCTCTATACTTACCTTTCCTTTGGCTCATTTCTTGAAGCGCAGCAACCTCAGTGTTTTCTCATGTTGTGATATTTGGAGCTACCTACCAGTTCAGGCCACTATTGCTCACTAAACTCGCAGGATTAAAGTTACCAATAATTCCAGGCAGGTTAGCTTCTGGATAAGGTTTGGCACTAGATAAGAGGGGATTAAGTTTAGTTAGGAAGGATTAGAGTTAGGACTGTATGTGTATGTGGGTTTATGATTAGGGATCAGAAAGGTAGGGGTAAGGCATTAGGTAGGGGTTTGAAATAAACCAGCTTACAACAAATATCTTAATGTCACACGCTCTTTCCCTATTGATGTCACCTACCCAGGAAAGTTTGATACCTTTTACACATCTAGAGCCTGCAGTGCAGACCATTTACAAATTCTCAACAATTTCTCTACTTCCCCCACCCCATTATTCACCATACACACAGGCTACTACATATTACATACAACCCTAACCCTTCTTTTTTACTCCTAATACTTTCCACTTGCTGATTTATATACACCATATTTAGCCCATTCTACTAACTTTAAATACCTCTGCCCTGGAACTTTACTCTTACTTCCCCATTATTGTCATATTCTGTGATTTTTATTTTTTTTTATTTTTTTTTATTGAGAAACCCCAATATATCAATGTTAGGTTGTGCTGCTTGAACCAAAGCTTGATCAGGCAAATACCTGTGTGCCTGAATGAGCATGCTTATCCTGTTCACGGTATTTTGTCTCTTTTTTTTCATAGTAATAAAAGTTAATCATTACCAATAGTAATCATGTATTACCAGTAAAACAAACTGTAAAAGTAACAACAAGTTTAGAAGAGATATCACTTTGTGGAACTGCAATGAATCTCTCATTTCCTGTGTCTGTATATGGAGCTCTGAATGAATCATGGAACCCAGCAAGTGGATAAGAGAAGGGGTAAAGCTGTGTTTTGGGTGTCTAATTATTCTTCTCCTCACAAGACAATTAAAAGCAGGTAAATCTAAAATAGTCTTATTTTCTATACTTTACAGAACTGTTTTACTTAAAAATAACCTATTAGAAGAGAAGCATGGTGGCTGCTATGGTCAATTCTTTTGGTTTTTACCTAAAGCTGGGGGCATGGGGTGTACAGATTTACTTTTTGGAGGCCTGAGAGGATCCGCAATGGAGAAACAATGATGTCAGTTCAATTCAATGTGATATAGCTTTTTTATGTGAATTCAGCTTTAACTTATCTGTGTATTATGTTAATATAGGATTGTGTGGTTAGAAAGTTCTGTATAAAACATTCATCCTGTTTTATTGGACTTTATGGAACAGGGACTTTCCTGTTACAGTGATGTATTAAAATTATCTGAGCTCCTGACCCTGGAAATGTTTTGTGATATACTTTAATGTTATTATGCTATTTTTTTATTATCCTACCATTTTCATACACATAGTCATTTTAAATCAGGGGTGTCAAACTCAAATACACAGAGGGCCGAAATTATGTGGCGGGTCAACATAAAATTTATTGAAAAAATTTACGTTTTTCCTTTTTATTAGATATAAAACATTTTCATATTAAAACAAGGAGGTTTTGCTTAACATTCAATCTGGAACAAGCCTATAATAGAGAAAGAGGCCTAAGTATTTTTTTTTAATTTTAAACTCAAAATGATCTACCAAAAATAAAAATGCTAAACTTATGAATATTTATATATATACCGAGTATGACACAGAAGTGACTGGAGCTAATGAGACATTGAATGGCAGCACATTGCACAGACTTTGCACTACAAGACTATAGTGACAGGAAAGCCACAGTTCACCTGTCATAGGAGAATGCAGTGCTGCACAAGAAAAAGAACTGCTAATCTGTGCAAGGTAACTTGGTAATTGACATGGCTGCCCAGCACTGCTCACCCCACCTTTGATCGCATTTGATGTGTAAGAGGAGGGGTGGGGAGGGGCATCTCTCACTTGTCACATAGATGTGAGTAATGCCGAGACTACAATTCCCGGCATTACTTACATCTATGTAACAGTCAATAGATCTGGTGCGCAAGTGATCTGGTGCGCAAGTGATCTGGTGCGGGCCAGATGTAATTAATTTTCGAGATTCTTTGGGAGGACCTTGCAGGCCAGATTTACATTAAAAATGTAAAATATCCATAAAGATCATTGCAATTATATATTACTTTCCTAAAATTAAAGTTCTGTCATGTAAATGACATTTGCATCCATTTAATCCTAGTTTAAACCAAAACATTTTTAATGACAAATGTATATTGTCCCAGTAACAACTGCTTCCGGAAGTGTTAACACCACCAGTATTGGTAGTCAGTGGGAACAAGGACATCCTAGTGTTGGTTGGTAGTGGAATTTTGGTGTCCCACTGATAGTGGACATGAGGAGGAAGCAAGTAATAAAGTGTAATTCCCTATTTAATGTACAGCGCTGCGTAATATGTTGGCGCTATATAAATCCTGTTTATTAATAATAATAATAATAATAATAAACTCTCAAAAAGATAGATAACAGAATAAGTTGCACTTTGAGAATATGAAAAGACACAACTAGCCTACTGTGAGATGAATAATTTCTCACTTAAAATAATGAAGATGATTATAATTGATTTGGAATAATTTTATTTAATTTTATTTGATTTTGTTTATTTTGTGTAACAATTATTTTGTAATAATTTATTTATGTTAATAATACAAGTCACCATAATGGCTAAATTTATTTTCCATTTAATTTGTAGAGAAAAAAGGGGCTTGCAGAGGAAAGGGAAGCTAGGGGCACATTAGGAAGCTAATGGTGCACTTAGGGGAGTGTGGGGGGTACATGCAGAGAGCCCTGTATTACAGATTAAATTTCCTCCCACCTCACCAGATCATACACCCCAACCATTGAATCTTACTATTCTTCCTCTCCCTATTCATATGACCTATAACATAAATTTGGAAGAGGAAGAAGATAACTTTACACCCCAGCAGGTGCTCTGAATTTGGGATGGCATTGATCTACAGGTTTTCCTTATAATGGGGGACAGACCCAAGGCACAGGTTTAGGTCATCCCGGTGGCTTAGGTAATTCTGCTTCATCTACTGTATTAAACACTATAAAATCTGTGCTGCATGGTCATGTATTCTTAATAACAATTCCCAGAACAAAATCAAATTCTAAAGTCAGTGCACAGGGGCAGTGAAGTTGTTGAGGATTTGTAAAAGAGAAAATTTATTTTTTATTCACTCTGTTTTATTTTTAAGAAATACACATTAGGAAGATACAATCACCTATTGAAGGACAACTGGGGAAGAATTTAACAATCCCGTGTTTATTGACTCACAATAATAACCAGAAGCTGGGTTTGGATCTGTCGGTTTTTGGGCTGCGTTGGAGTAAGAGATCATCTGATGGAAGTGAGAACAATGTATATATCTTTGTAGAACACGGTCATGAACGGTATAGATCGGGATCATTTATCGATGAGAGAGAACTAAAAAAAGGCAACGCCAGTCTTACCTTACAGAATGTACAGACAAGTGATGAAGGGGAATACACCTGTATGGTGATTATCACTCCGTATAAAGCAACAGCTAAAGTTGGTGTGAGGTTATTAGGTAAGTGCTGACAGTAAACTAAAAGATAAATATAAGCTAAAAAGATAATATTTATGAATATCTTTCAAAGTTTACCATTAGTCTAGCAAGGTTTATTTTACCTTATCGGTTTGGTGGGTTTAAAGGGTAATTCACCCCATAAACGGTTGGGTAGACCTAAGGTAGACATAAACAATAGCCTATCAGGCTGATATACAGGTTGACATTCAAAAATCTGGTAACCTCAGGACCTGAGGTGTGCAGCAGGGACATCTCAACGTGTATTTAGTGTGACAAGCAAGACCTAACAGCTGTTTCTGGAGAACAGCGCCATCAAAACATAACTGGCCAAACTGTGTACTACAGCCCCTGTATTGGAAATGCACTCATGCTGGAAAACCGTGAATTATCAATGGAAGGATTTTCGATTGTCAACCGGTACTATAAGATTCAAGATTCGTAACTCAACGAGTGTATTTAAAAATGTTTTCACCACATTTTTACCCAAAATGTACACAGTTTTTACACTGGATCTATTTAGAATGTGTTCAGAAATTGTACTCATGATTTATACTTTTTCTATCCTAATCCAATGTGTAAAAAGTTTAACTTTTGGGTACATGTTGGGTGACTCTTGTGTAAAACAATACAAATAATACATAGACCCCAATAAGTTGTGTGAATATTTACTTTGATTGTCCCATCAGGTGTATAGCAAATTTCTGTCTACTTATTTTTCTGCCCATAATTGGATAATTAAATATATTTATGCACATTTATTTTTAGCACCTATAGTTATTTAGGGATTTTAAAAATCCTACAGTTATAGAAAAAAAAAAAGATTACAGAAAGTATAATTGCTATTTAGGATAAGTTTCCATGAGGGTTCTTTGTAATTCTGAGTGGTTCCCTCATTTTTCTGCTTTTTCTCCTGTTACCAACTCCTGCCTTTCCTAATTTTGTCATTTTGTTGCCTGTCCTGTACCTTTTGCTTGTACCTGGATCTGACATTGAGACTCATTACTAAAGTACTTTAAGCTATACGCATACCAAGGTGAATAACACCTATGCAAGGTATAACTCACAAAACTTAGTGAATGTGGTATAAAGTTAACCCAGAATAACCCATCACAAGCAAGTAAACCAAAAACAAGATTTTTTTCCTTGCATATGATCGGATGGCTAAAGTTGGCAAAGCTTCACTTTAATCAACAAGCTAAGTGATAGTTACATAGTTACATGGTAGGTTAGGTTAAAAAAAGACATCCATCCATCAAGTTCACTAGGGAAATAAACATATCCCAGATAAAAAGATAGTTGGTCCAGAGGAAGGCAAAATAAACTTCTGGTACAATTTGCTTCAACAGGGGAAAAAAAATCCTTCCTGATTCCATGAGGCAATCAAATGTTCCTTGGATCAACCAGTCACTGTTATTTTTACTTTAAAGCCTTAATACCCATTTATATTCTGTGCTTCTAGAGATCATCCAGCTTTTTCTAAAGTAGTTGCTAAAACTACTGAGGAAGCGGATTCCACATTTTCACAGACCTTACAGTGAAGAATCCCTTCCTTATCCGGAGCTTAAATGTTTTTTCCTCCAGACACAAAGACTGCCCTCTTGTTCTTTGTAATGATCTCAAAATGAATAATGGGGAAGAGAGAGAGTTTTCTGTATGACCGTTTACATATTTAGTTAATTTTGATACATGAACTATCTATCATATATATATATGATATATATATGAACATCCTTAATCCCTTTAGTAAATCAACCCCATTAATACGCTATCTGATACCTCCAGGCCAGGCAAGGTCCACAACCTTGGAGACTTTTGTAGACTTTTACATGAATAAACTTGGATGGCTGAAGCTGGCCGAGCTTCACTTTATTCACTGAGCTAAGAGCAATATACATTGAAAGGGCATAATTTACTTTGCTATGAGAATAGCCTGTATCCCTTTAGTAAATCATTCAAAATATTTCTCATTCTGATTACTTATTTTCTCTGCATTCAATGCATAAACTTCTGCATTCAAGCCCACCACTTCATGCAAGCTGCTCTGCTCTTGATCCCTATGACTCTGCACCACAACCAAACCTTCCTTCAGCCGCACTACAGAGCACCCATACCGCATATAAACAGTCCCAGAAAATTTTGACCTTGGTACCTCCCAGAATCTGCACACATTAATATGAATGGGTTTGTTTACCTGCCAAGCCCTGTAACTATAATATGAAATTTTCAATCACTAGATGCAAATAAATAGCAAATTATTGGTATAATATAGCACAGAAACTAATGTTTAATAAATGTTTGTACCCAGTGCCCGTGTTGACATGATTTTTATTATGTCAGACCTCCTTCCCACACTGATCCAAAAGGAATGCAGCAGCAGCTTGAATCAGCAAGGGCAGAAGGAGGTCAACTACAGAATAAAGGATAGATAGATTAATGCAGATTGAGACCCTTGGAAAAGGTAGCAGTTTTGACCCTTTTTTAATTTACATTGAAACAATGAAAGTGGAGTAATCACTGAAGAGATTTCTCATTAATTTCTTTCCCAAGAGGAATTACGGAAAACATCCCCAATGGGGGTCCCAATGTGTAGTAAAACCTGGCAGAGATTCTATTCCTTCCCCCCACTCTCTTATTTTTTTATATTTTAGCTACAGTTTCAGGTTTCTCACTGGATTATAGTTAGACGTTACAGGAACCACATGATATTCTTAGGAGCAACACATCTATACTTTTACAATGCAGGCTTTTACTCCTGATGGTTCATCACTGAGAGAATATATTCTGGAACATACAAGCAGTGTCTGATGTTGTCCACATTCCCCAATTGTCTTTTAGTATTGAATGTGACTGCCTCCATACTAAAAAAGGATTATTGTTAATAGATGCTTGGTCTTTTTAGCACAACCAATGGTCAGTCTCTCTTCGACTCAAGTTATAATTGAACCTAGAAATGAAAACAATGTTACTTGCAAAGTCACCCAGTTTTACCCAGAAGCTGTGCAGATTCAGTGGAAGAAGTACAGGAAGGGCTCCAGTATTGGATTACCAGTGGACAGAGACATATATTTCACTGGGCCAGAGGAAAACAGTGATGGGACCTTCAATGCCACCAGCCTGCTGACTGTGAGACCCTTCAGCCTGGAGGAAGATGGAGATGTGTATTCCTGTACTGTGACACATATGTCCTTCAGCCACGATGAAACACTCGTCTGTAGTCTGACAGTAAAAGGTAATTAAATATAATTATGAAAATATATCTGTAAATCTTTGCAAAGATTCTTGATAAATTCTTAAACGTTAAAGCAAATATACTTTACCTATGAAAACTTTAATATATCCTGAAGTAATATGAACTTGGGCCTTGGAAAATATTGGGCATTTTCCACTGCTTTTCATGCTGCCACTAGGCCTGTACTCTATTACAAGGATGTGGGGGAGAGGTTAACATGCATAACTCCATAACGCTAAACAATTTACTTTCTAATATGGTGGAAAGTGTAGACACCTTGTATATCCTGCATTTGCTTTAAAGCAGAAAAATGCAATTTCCTGTACTTTTTGTGTATTGCATTTTACTACTGTAAATCATTTGTTTAAATATTGATTTTTAATTATTTTTCTACATTATATCATTACAGAGCCATCCACTGAAAAAGTATCGTATTTTGGATTAATTATATCAACCACAGTATTACTTTTATTATTATTAATAAGCATCATAATATTCATTATATACAAAAGTTTTCCAGAACGAGTACACAATTGTTCTAAAACAGGTAAAATAACCCCTTCACATCAAGAGTAAAATCAAAAAAGGTTAACCAGTTGACCTTCCCTACATCTCCAAACCTAAAATACGTAAGGGTTATGGGAAATTTGCTGGCAATTTTAAGACAAACATAAACCTTTTACTGTGAAATAATAAGGACTGTTGGTTTTCCACACACACTGACAAACTTATAAAAATTACTTCCACAACAGTGACCCTGTGAAAAATAGTGAAACTAATTTAGGGGAACGTCTAACAGGTTCAGTTTTCTAGAAGAACGGATTCTGCTTTCTGAAAGATTTGTAAATGTAATGTTTCCTCTACTCTTAGGGTCAGAATGCATTATGTGCAGAAATCCTTAAATACTTGTAGCTCCAAACACTACCAAATCTTATAAAGGCGTTCTTAGACATTAGTGATTGATTAAACAATTAGATATCAGTCCCTTTAAAGTTATTATAAGCTAAAACTGAGAGGTAGAGTAGAAGACTTGGGCAGCATTCTAAACAAAATGTTAAAATTGAAATACTGGGGAGACACAACATCACTTTGAACAGCAAGTGTGAGGTAACAGAATTTAATTAAGGAGGAGATTCTGCTTGCCAGTTTATAAAGCAGTGGTTGTCAACATATACTATAAAAAGACTGCCAGAGACTGCAAACATACTAGTGGGAATAGTGTGGTCGGAGATCTTCTGCTGGAAGTACTCAGGGACTGGGTTATATGAGACTGCTAGAGGACTTACATTAGAAATGAACGTGTTTTCATTGGTGCATCCTGTGTGTGTGTAATGTCAATTTTATTTATTTTTTTATTTTATTTTGTGTATGAGTGTGTCAAAACATTTAATACATTTTAATATTTTGCCATTTTTTTTTCTAGGAAAAGAACTAAAAAACTTAATAACAAACAATGTAATACACAATGAAGACAAACACATTACAAAGCAACACTGTGAAAGTGTCTGCACAGGTATTTTTGTTTCTACTTTACTCTTGTAATTAAGCAGATTTTAACAAGATATAACAAAAAACAGTAAACCAAGCAAACAGTAAACAGCAAATATACTATGCCAGAAAAAACAAATAGGTGAATTTGAAATACCCTGTTTCCCTGATTATAAGGCACTCTCCTATATTTTTTGAAATGCCAAAATATGCCCTGGGTCTTATTTTCAGGGGATGTCTTATTTTTCCATGAAGAAGACTACAGTACACATTTATTGTTAAAAGTCACTCATGATCACT